>NC_092737.1:11560103-11820103 GCF_047496885.1 Scyliorhinus torazame
AAAATCTGAAAGGTAAAATTTGTTTCGTTTGTGAAAATCGTTCCTGTTATAATCCTGAAGAGGGAACTATACATAATACTCTGTACTTTAGTGCAAGATAATTATATATTCACCTGAATCACGAGTAAGGATCATTAAACTGCTAAGAAAATATGCACAATGTGTGGAAAAGAAATTATAACCCAGCAACTGTACAATGTGTAAGGTACCGATTACAGAATTGGTTTTGTGTAAATGTAGTTTCCCAATTCATTCATTGCAAACAATGTTAACTTCGATCTGCTTGCTCCACAAATTATGGTTATTTCCCTGGTAAAGTATTACCTTTAATATTATGTATTGCACTCTCCAATAAGTGAGAGTGATGGAGCAATAAGTATTGATGATAACCAAACAAACCCCTCAATGCACTACTACAGGACACATCAACATCTAATCCCTCCTTACAATGTATTAATTAGGTGAACTTTCTGTTCTTGAAATTATTAGCCAAAGGAAATATATATTTTTGTTCTCCAACACGCCGCAGAAACTGGCTTTTCTCAAATTTTGTATTTGCCGAGAGTTTCAGCTGTCCCTATGAAAAATGATTGCAGCAAACTTTAGATCCTGCCAAGCAAGACCCCTCTCTTTATGATCCCTGAAACACTGAGAATGATTGAACAGTATTGAAAGACAGCAACAGTGAGAATACCCATGGTAAACCGCATTTACCTCCCCAACCTGTTTACACTCAGCAGTGAAGGCAGTGATCAACATCGGGGCAAGTCATTCAGACTATTGGCTGTGATAGTCCAGGAGCTGGATGTTTTTAACAGCAAATGAGATACTTCTATCCAATCAGCTGTGTCAAATATTTCCAACATACCTGCTGGTCAACATCGAGGAACAGGGTGAAGCTATAATTCTATCCAATACAGAGCTTTCTGAGTTACTCAAGTGTGTCCTGCCCTGCTCTGTGGCCATTAACCAGACCGCAAGGCTAATTTATCAAACATATAGAAAAGTTACTGCACTGTCGTCATACAGTTCTGATTGTTTTGGAACAATAAATTGTTAACAAATAACTGCATTATATAATAAAGAGAAGAATGTCACACAACTCATACTGGATCAGCCCCAAATAATCCCAGTATAAATTAGAGACATAAATACCTTAAGTATGTTGAAATGAAGTGAGTGTGAATGGCAATGTTCATGTCAATAGTAAAAACATGGCTCAATAAAGAAACTGTGAGGAGAGAATTTTTTATTTTACTCTCTGCATTAATGCAAGACAAATATTCATCTGTGAACAGATGGGAAATTAATAATCGAAAATACAATGATTACAATTTGCGATTTTAATTTCATTTTTGAAAGAGCAATACCTGCCCATCATCCTTGCACCATTTAATGTTCCAGTTGTAGAACTAATTGTGTTGAACATGTGGATTTCCAATCGATTCTCTCAAAACATGCTAACACCAATCTATTCTTTCCGCAGGATACCCCGGCCACTCCTATGGTAATGTCTTTACTTTTACTGATCAGTTTCTCAATAAGGAATAAGGGGCGAAATTCTCCATCCCGCCCCGCCACATTTCTGCGCCGACCGGCCGGCGGGAGTCTCCGTAACACCGGCCGGTCAATGGGGTTTCCCATTGTGGGGCAGCCCCACGCCGTCGGGGAAACCCCCGGTGTCGGCAGAACGGAGACTCCCGCCGGCGGAGAATGATGCCCAAGGACTCAGACACTGAACAACATAAGATGCTGATGACAGCCAGTCACAAATCCCATCCCTGCCCCATCACCCTGCACATTGACATCTACTCCCTTTTTACACAGTACTAATGGGGTTTATTTGCATTTATTGAAATTACTGGTCAAGAATTGAGTATGTTTCTATTATGAGAAGATGCAGCAGAAATTACATCATCCAAGCTTTCTCCTTTATTAAATATTCAGCTAACCCCATGAAATATGATATCAGCTAATTTCAGATCCTTCTATGTCAAACCCAGCCTCTCACTTTGTGATCCCAATAGGAGGAAACAAAAGATATTTTGCACACACCGACTGTGCGGAAATCCATGGTGAACTGTATCTACCTCCCACACTGTGTGAGGACTGTAATAAAATCAATGGTCACAATATGCCTAATATATTGTGTTCACTGGTGGACACGTCAACATCCAGGCAGCATGGGAACATATCATTCTAAGCAATCAATGATGCATCAGCTATTGAAATTAGTGCTGCTCTGTGGTATGGGTATGGATTAATCAGACAAACATGCAAATCTATACAACTTGATCATTTAGCAAAATGATAAATAATCAGCATTCCTCCATTTTTGTCACAATGAACAGCGACACGCAGTGGTGAATATCAGACAAAGGAATGTCACATAGTTTGTACATTATCTGTTCTGGAGCTAAAATGAACGTAAATCAATTGAAATGGTGAAAATCTGAAAGGTAAAATTTGTTTCGTTTGTGAAAATCGTTACTGTTAAAATCCTGAAGAGGGAACTATACATAATACTCTGTACTTTAGTGCAAGATAATTATATATTCATCTGAATCACGAGTAAGGATCACTAAACTGCTAAGAAAATATGCACAATGTGTGGAAAAGAAATTATAACCCAGCAACTGTACAATGTGTAAGGTACCAATTACTGAATTGGTTTTGTGTAAATGTAGTTTCCCAATTCATTCATTGCAAACAATGTTAACTTCGATCTGCTTGCTCCACAAATTATGGTTATTTCCCTGGTAAAGAATTACCTTTAATATTATATGTTGCACTCTCCAATAAGTGAGAGTGATGGAGCAATAAGTATTGATGATAACCAAACAAACCCCTCAATGCACTACTACAGTGCACATCAACATCTAATCCCTCCTTACAATGTATTAATTAGGTGAACTTTCTGTTCTTGAAATTATTAGCCAAAGGAAATATATATTTTTGTTCTCCAACACGCTTCCGAAACTGGCATTTCTCAAATTTTGTATTTGCCGAGAGTTTCAGCTGACCCTATGAAAAATGATTGCAGCAAACTTTAGATCCTGCCAAGCAAGACCCCCTCTTTATGATCCCTGTAACACTGAGAATGAATGAACAGTATTGAAAGACAACAACAGTGAGAATACCCATGGTAAACCGCATTTACCTCCCCAACCTGTTTACACTCAGCAGTGAATGCAATGATCAACATCGGGGCAAGTCATTCAGACTATGGGCTTGGATAGTTCAGTAGCTGGATGTTTTTAACAGCTAATGAGATACTTCTATCCAATCAGCTGTGTCAAATATTTCCAACATGCCTGCTGGTCAACATCGAGGAACAGGGTGAAGCTATAATTCTATCCAATACAGAGCTTTCTGAGTTACTCAAGTGTGTCCTGCCCTGCTCTGTGGCCATTAACCAGACCACAAGGTTAATTTATCAAACATATAGAAAAATTACTGCACTGTCGTCATACAGTTCTGATTGTTTTGGAACAAAAATTGTTAACAATTATCTGCATTATATAATAAAGAGAAGAATGTCACACAACTCATACGGGATCAGTCCCAAATAATCCCAGAATAAATTAGAGCCATAAATACCTTAAGTATGTTGAAATGAAGTGAGTGTGAAAGGCAATGTTCATGTCAATAGTAAAAACATGGCTCAATAAAGAAACTGTGAGGAGAGAATTTTTTATTTTACTCTCTGCATTGATGCAAGACAAATATTCATCTGTGAACAGATGGGAAATTAATAATCTAAAATTAAATGATTATGATTTGTAATTTTAATTTCATTTTTGAAAGAGCAATACCTGCCCATCATCCTTGCACCATTTATTGTTTCAGTTGTAGAACTAATTGTGTTGAACATTTGGATTTCCAATCGATTCTCTCAAAACGTGTTAACACCAATCTATTCCTTCCGCAGGATACCCCGGCCACTCCCATGGTAATGTCTTTACTTTTACTGATCAGTTTCTCAACAAGGAATAAGGACTCAGACACTGAACAATATAATATGTTGATGACAGCCAATCACAAATCCCATCCCTGCCCCATCACCCTGCACATTGACATCTACGCCCTTGTTACACAATACACATGGGGTTTATTTGCCATTATTGAAATTACTGGTCAAGAATTGTGTAAATTTCTGTTATGAGAAGATGCAGCAGAAATTACATCAACCAAGCTTTCTCATTAATTAAATATTCAGCTAACCCCATGAAATATGATAGCAGCAAATTTCAGATCCTGCTCTGTGAATCCAGCCTCTCAGTTTGTGATCCCGATAGGAGGACACAAAAGATATTTTGCACACACCGACTGTGGGGAAATCCATGGTGAACTGCATCTCCCTCCCACACTGTGTGAGGACTGTAATAAAATCAATGGTCGCAATATGCCTAATATATTGTGTTCACTGGTGGACATGTCAACATCCAGGCAGCATGGGAACATATCATTCTAAACAACCAATGATGGCCACAGCTATTGAATTTAGTGCTGCTCTGTGGTATGGGTATGGATTAATCAGACAAACATGCAAATTTATACAACTTGATCGTTCAGCAAAATGATAAATAATCAGCATTCCTCCATTTTTGTCACAATGAACAGCGACACGCAGTGGTGAATATCAGACAAAGGAATGTCACATATTTTGTACATTATCTGTTCTGGAGCTAAAATGAACGTAAATCAATTGAAATGGTGAAAATCTGAAAGGTAATATTTGTTTCGTTTGTGAAAATCGTTACTGTTATAATCCTGAAGAGGGAACTATACATAATACTCTGTACTTTAGTGCAAGATAATTATATATTCACCTGAATCACGAGTAAGGATCACTAAACTGCTAAGAAAATATGCACAATGTGTAGAAAAGAAATTATAACCCAGCAACTGTACAATGTGTCAGGTACCGATTACTGAATTGGTTTTGTGTAAATGTAGTTTCCCAATTCATTCATTGCAAACAATGTTAACTTTGATCTGCTTGCTCCACAAATTATGGTTATTACCCTGGAAAGAATTACCTTTAATATTATATATTGCACTCTCCAATACGTGAGAGTGATGGAGCAATAAGTATTGATGATAACCAAACAAACCCCTCAATGCACTACTACAGTGCACATCAACATCTAATCCCTCCTTACAATGTATTAATTCGGTGAACTTTCTGTTCTTGAAATTATTAGCCAAAGGAAATATATATTTTTGTTCTCCAACACGCCGCCGAAACTGGCATTTCTCAAATTTTGTATTTGCCGAGAGTTTCAGCTGACCCTATGAAAAATGACTGCAGCAAACTTTAGATCCTGCCAAGCAAGACCCCTCTCTTTATGATCCCTGTAACACTGAGAATGATTGAACAGTATTGAAAGACAGCAACAGTGAGAATACCCATGGTAAACCGCATTTACCTCCCCAAACTGTTTACACTCAGCAGTGAAGGCAGTGATCAACATCGGGGCAAGTCATTCAGACTATTGGCTGGGATAGTCCAGTAGATGGATGTTTTTAACAGCAAATGAGATACTTCTATCCAATCAGCTGTGTCAAATATTACCAACATGCCTGCTGGTCAACATCGAGGAACAGGGTGAAGCTATAATTCTATCCAATACAGAGCTTTCTGAGTTACTCAAGTGTGTCCTGCCCTGCTCTGTGGCCATTAACCAGACCGCAAGGCTAATTTATCAAATATATAGAAAAGTTACTGCACTGTCGTCATACAGTTCTGAATGTTTTGGAACAATAAATTGTTGACAATTAACTGCGTTATATAATAAAGAGAAGAATGTCACACATCTCATACTGGATCAGTCCCAAATAATCCCAGCATAAATTAGAGACATAAGTACCTTAAGTGTGTTGAAATGAAGTGAGTGTGAAGGGCAATGTTCATGTCAATAGTAAAAACATGGCTCAATAAAGAAACTGTGAGGAGAGAATTTTTTATTTTACTCTCTGCATTGATGCAAGACAAATATTCATCTGTGAACAGATGGGAAATTAATAATCTAAAATTAAATGATTATGATTTGTAATTTTAATTTCATTTTTGAAAGAGCAATACCTGCCCATCATCCTTGCACCATTTAATGTTCCAGTTGTAGAACTAATTGTGTTGAACATGTGGATTTCCAATCGATTCTCTCAAAACGTGTTAACACCAATCTATTCTTTCCGCAGGATACTATGGCCACTCCCATGGTAATGTCTTTACTTTTACTGATCAGTTTCTCAATAAGGAATAAGGACTCAGACAGTGAACAATATAAGATGTTAATGACAGCCAATCACAAATCCCATCCCTGCCCCATCACCCTGCACATTGACATCTACGCCCTTGTTACACAATACACATGGGGTTTATTTGCCATTATTGAAATTACTGGTCAAGAATTGTGTAAATTTCTGTTATGAGAAGATGCAGCAGAAATTACATCAACCAAGCTTTCTCATTAATTAAATATTCAGCTAACCCCATGAAATATGATAGCAGCAAATTTCAGATCCTGCTCTGTGAATCCAGCCTCTCAGTTTGTGATCCCGATAGGAGGACACAAAAGATATTTTGCACACACCGACTGTGGGGAAATCCATGGTGAACTGCATCTCCCTCCCACACTGTGTGAGGACTGTAATAAAATCAATGGTCGCAATATGCCTAATATATTGTGTTCACTGGTGGACATGTCAACATCCAGGCAGCATGGGAACATATCATTCTAAACAACCAATGATGGCCACAGCTATTGAATTTAGTGCTGCTCTGTGGTATGGGTATGGATTAATCAGACAAACATGCAAATTTATACAACTTGATCGTTCAGCAAAATGATAAATAATCAGCATTCCTCCATTTTTGTCACAATGAACAGCGACACGCAGTGGTGAATATCAGACAAAGGAATGTCACATATTTTGTACATTATCTGTTCTGGAGCTAAAATGAACGTAAATCAATTGAAATGGTGAAAATCTGAAAGGTAATATTTGTTTCGTTTGTGAAAATCGTTACTGTTATAATCCTGAAGAGGGAACTATACATAATACTCTGTACTTTAGTGCAAGATAATTATATATTCACCTGAATCACGAGTAAGGATCACTAAACTGCTAAGAAAATATGCACAATGTGTGGAAAAGAAATTATAACCCAGCAACTGTACAATGTGTCAGGTACCGATTACTGAATTGGTTTTGTGTAAATGTAGTTTCCCAATTCATTCATTGCAAACAATGTTAACTTTGATCTGCTTGCTCCACAAATTATGGTTATTACCCTGGAAAGAATTACCTTTAATATTATATATTGCACTCTCCAATACGTGAGAGTGATGGAGCAATAAGTATTGATGATAACCAAACAAACCCCTCAATGCACTACTACAGTGCACATCAACAGCTAATCCCTCCTTACAATGTATTAATTCGGTGAACTTTCTGTTCTTGAAATTATTAGCCAAAGGAAATATATATTTTTGTTCTCCAACACGCCGCCGAAACTGGCATTTCTCAAATTTTGTATTTGCCGAGAGTTTCAGCTGACCCTATGAAAAATGACTGCAGCAAACTTTAGATCCTGCCAAGCAAGACCCCTCTCTTTATGATCCCTGTAACACTGAGAATGATTGAACAGTATTGAAAGACAGCAACAGTGAGAATACCCATGGTAAACCGCATTTACCTCCCCAAACTGTTTACACTCAGCAGTGAAGGCAGTGATCAACATCGGGGCAAGTCATTCAGACTATTGGCTGGGATAGTCCAGTAGATGGATGTTTTTAACAGCAACTGAGATACTTCTATCCAATCAGCTGTGTCAAATATTACCAACATGCCTGCTGGTCAACATCGAGGAACAGGGTGAAGCTATAATTCTATCCAATACAGAGCTTTCTGAGTTACTCAAGTGTGTCCTGCCCTGCTCTGTGGCCATTAACCAGACCGCAAGGCTAATTTATCAAATATATAGAAAAGTTACTGCACTGTCGTCATACAGTTCTGAATGTTTTGGAACAATAAATTGTTGACAATTAACTGCGTTATATAATAAAGAGAAGAATGTCACACATCTCATACTGGATCAGTCCCAAATAATCCCAGCATAAATTAGAGACATAAGTACCTTAAGTGTGTTGAAATGAAGTGAGTGTGAAGGGCAATGTTCATGTCAATAGTAAAAACATGGCTCAATAAAGAAACTGTGAGGAGGTAATTTTTTATTTTACTCTCTGCATTGATGCAAGACAAATATTCATCTGTGAACAGATGGGAAATTAATAATCTAAAATTAAATGATTATGATTTGTAATTTTAATTTCATTTTTGAAAGAGCAATACCTGCCCATCATCCTTGCACCATTTAATGTTCCAGTTGTAGAACTAATTGTGTTGAACATGTGGATTTCCAATCGATTCTCTCAAAACGTGTTAACACCAATCTATTCTTTCCGCAGGATACTATGGCCACTCCCATGGTAATGTCTTTACTTTTACTGATCAGTTTCTCAATAAGGAATAAGGACTCAGACAGTGAACAATATAAGATGTTAATGACAGCCAATCACAAATCCCATCCCTGCCCCATCACCCTGCACATTGACATCTACTCCCTTGTTACACAGTACTCATGGGGTTTATTTGCTATTATTGAAATTACTGGTCAAGAATTGAGTATGTTTCTATTATGAGAAGATGCAGCAGAAATTACATCACCCAAGCTTTCTCCTTTATTAAATATTCAGCTAACCCCATGAAATATGATAGCAGCTAATTTCAGATCCTTCTCTGTCAAACCCAGCCTCTCACTTTGTGATCCCGATAGGAGGACACAAAAGATATTTTGTACACACCGACTGTGGGGAAATCCATGGTGAACTGCATCTACCTCCCACACAGTGTGAGGACTGCAATAAAATCAATGGTCACAATATGCCTAAAATATTGTGTTCACTGGTGGACACGTCAACATACAGGCAGCATGGGAACATATCATTCTAAACAATCAATGATGCCACAGCTATTGAATTTAGTGCTGCTCTGTGGTATGGGTATGGATTAATCAGACAAACATGCAAATGTATACAACTTGATCATTTAGCAAAATGATAAATAATCAGCATTCCTCCATTTTTGTCACAATGAACAGCGACACGCAGTGGTGACTATCAGACAAAGGAATGTCACATAGTTTGTACATTAACTGTTCTGGAGCTAAAATGAACGTAAATCAATTGAAATGGTGAAAATGTGAAAGGTAAAATTTGTTTCGTTTGTGAAAATCGTTACTGTTATAATCCTGAAGAGGGAACTATACATAATACTCTGTACTTTAGTGCAAGATAATTAGATATTCACCTGAATCACGAGTAAGGATCACTAAACTGCCATGAAAATATGCACAATGTGTGGAAAAGAAATTATAACCCAGCAACTGTACAATGTGTAAGGTACCGATTACTGAATTGGTTTTGTGTAAATGTAGTTTCCCAATTCATTCATTGCAAACAATGTTAACTTCGATCTGCTTGCTCCACAAATTATGGTTATTACACTGGTAAAGTATTACCTTTAATAATATGTATTGCACTCTCCAATAAGTGAGAGTGATGGAGCAATAAGTATTGATGATAACCAAACAAACCCCTCAATGCACTATTACAGTGCACATCAACATCTAATTCCTCCTTACAATGTATTAATTAGGTGAACTTTCTGTTCTTGAAATTATTAGCCAAAGGAAATATATATTTTTGTTCTCCAACACACCACCGAAACTGGCATTTCACAAGTTTTGTATTTGCCGAGAGTTTCAGCTGAACCTATGAAAAATGATTGCAGCAAACTTTAGATCCTGCCAAGCAAGACCCCTCTCTTTATGATCCCTGTAACACTGAGAATGATTGAACAGTATTGAAAGACAGCAACAGTGAGAATACCCATGGTAAACCGCATTTACCTCCAAAACCTGTTTACACTCAGCAGTGAAGGCAATGATCAACATCGGGGCAAGTCATTCAGACTATTGGCTGGGATAGTACAGGAGCTGGATGTTTTTAACAGCAAATGAGATACTTCTATCCAATCAGCTGTGTCAAATATTTCCAACATGCCTGCTGGTCAACATCGCGGAACAGGGTGAAGCTATAATTCTATCCAATACAGAGCTTTCTGAGTTACTCAAGTGTGTCCTGCCCTGCTCAGTGGCCATTAACCAGACCGCAAGGTTAATTGATCAAATATATAGAAAAGTTACTGCACTGTCTTCATACAGTTCTGAATGTTTTGGAACAATAAATTGTTCACAAATAACTGCATTATATAATAAAGAGAAGAATGTCACAAATCTCATACTGGATCAGCCCCAAATAATCCCAGTATAAATTAGAGCCACAAGTAACTTAAGTATGTTGAAATGAAGGGAGTGTGAATGGCAATGTTCATGTCAATAGTAAAAACATGGCTCAATAAAGAAACTGTGAGGAGAGAATTTTTTATTTTACTCTCTGCATTGATGCAAGACAAATATTCATCTATGAACAGGTGGGAAATTAATAATCTAAAATACAATGATTATGATTTGTAATTTTAATTTCATTTTTGAAAGAGCAATACCTACCCATCATCCTTGCACCATTTATTGTTTCAGTTGTAGAACTAATTGTGTTGAACATGTGGATTTCCAATCGATTCTCTCAAAACGTGTTAACACCAATCTATTCTTTCCGCAGGATACCCCGGCCACTCCTATGGTAATGTCTTTACTTTTACTGATCAGTTTCTCAATAAGGAATAAGGACTCAGACACTGAACAACATAAGATGTTGATGACAGCCAATCACAAATCCCATCCCTGCCACATCACCCTGCACATTGACATCTACTCCCTTGTTAAGCAGTACTCATGGGGTTTATTTGCTATTATTGAAATTACTGGTCATGAATTGAGTATATTTCTGTTATGAGAAGATGCAGCAGAAATTACATCATCCAAGCTTTCTCCTTTATTAAATATTGAGCTAACCCCATGTAATATGACAGCAGCTAATTTCAGATCCCGCTCTGTCAAACCCAGCCTCTCACTTTGTGATCCCGATAGGAGGACACAAAAGATATTTTGCACACACCGACTGTGGGGAAATCCACGGTGAACTGCATCTCCCTCCCACACTGTGTGAGGACTGTAATAAAATCAATGGTCACAATATGCCTAATATATTGTGTTCACTGTGGGCACGTCAACATCCAGGCAGCATGGGAACATATCATTCTAAGCAATCAATGATGTCGCAGCTAATGAATGTAGTGCTGCGTTGTGATATGGGTATGGATTAATCAGACAAACATGCAAATTTATACAACTTGATAGTTCAGCAAAATGATAAATAATCAGCATTCCTCCATTTTTGTGTCACAATGAACAGCGACACGCGGTGGTGAATATCAGACAAAGGAATGTCACATAGTTTGTACATTACCTGTTCTGGAGCTAAAATGAACTGAAATCAATTGAAGTGCTGAAAATCTGAAAGAACAAATTTGTTTCGTTTGTGAAAATCGTTACTGTTATAATCCTGAAGGAGGGAACTATACATAACACTCTGTACTTTAGTGCAAGATAATTAGATATTCACCTGAACCACGAGAAAGGATCAGTAAACTGCTAAGGAAATATGCACAGCAATGTTCCTTCAATATGTGGAAAAGAAATTATAACCCAACAACTGTGCAATGTGTAAGGTACCGATTACTGAATTGGTTTGTGTAAATGTAGTTTCCCAATTCATTCATTGCAAACAATGTTAACTTCGATCTGCTTGCTCCACAGATTATGGTTATTACCCTGGTAAAGTATTACCTTTAATATTATATATTGAACTCTCCAATAAATGACAGTGCTGGAGCAATAAGTATTGATGATAGCCAAACAATCCCTTCAATGCACTACTACAGTACACATCAACATCTAATCACTCCTTACATAAGAACATAAGAACTAGGAGCAGGAGTAGGCCATCTGGCCCCTCGAGCCTGCTCCACCATTCAATGAGATCATGGCTGATCTTTTGTGGACTCAGCTCCACTTTCCGTCCCGAACACCATTCCCCTTAATCCCTTTATTATTCAAAAAACTATCTATCTTTATCTTAAAAACATTTAATGAAGGAGCCTCCACTGCTTCACTGGGCAAGGAATTCCATAGATTCACAACTCTTTGGGTGAAGAAGTTCCTCCTAAACCCAGTCCTAAATCTACTTCCCCTTATTTTGAGGCTATGCCCCCTAGTTCTGTTTTCACACGCCAGTGGAAACAACCTGCTCGCATCTATTCTATCTATTCCCTTCATAATCTTATCTGTTTCTATAAGATCCCCCCTCATCCTTCTAAATTCCAACGAGTACAGTTCCAGTCTACTCAACCTCTCCTCGTAATCCAACCCTTTCAGCTCTGGGATTAACCTAGTGAATCGCCTCTGCACATGTCCTTTCTCAAGTAAGGAGACCAAAACTGAACACAATACTCCAGGTGTGGCCTCACTAACACCTTATACAATTGCAGCAGAACCTCCCTAGTCTTAAACTCCATCCCTCTAGCAATGAAGGACAAAATTCCATTTGCCTTCTTAATCACCTGTTGCACCGGAAAACCAACTTTTTGCGACTCATGCAGTAGCACACCCAGGTCTCTCTGCACAGCAGCATGTTTTAATATTTTATCATTTAAATAATAATCCCTTTTGCTGTTATTCCTACCAAAATGGATAACCTCACATTTGTCAACATTGTATTCCATCTGCCAAACCCTAGCCCATTCACTTAGCCTATCCAAATCCCTCTGCAGATTTCCAGTATCCTCTGCACTTTTTGCTTTACCACTTATCTTAGTGTCGTCTGCAAACTTGGACACATTGCCCTTGGTCCCCAACTCCAAATCAACTATGTAAATTGCGAACAGTTGTGGGCTCAACACTGATCCCTGAGGGACACCACTAGCTACTGATTGCCAACCAGAGAAACACCCATTAATCCCCACTCTTTGCTTTCTATTAATTAACCAATCCTCTATCCATGCTACTACTTTCCCCTTAATGCCATGCATCTTTATCTTATGCAACAACCTTTTGTGTGGCACCTTGTCAAAGGCTTTCTGGAAATCCAGATATACCACAACAATGTATTAATTAGGTGAACTTTATGATCTTGAAATTATTAGCCAAAGGAAATATATATTTTTGTTCTCCAGCACGCAGCCGAAACTAGCATTTCTCAAATTTTGTATTTGTTGAAAGTTTCAGCTGACCATATGAAAAATGATTGCAGCAAACTTTAGATCCTGCCAAGCAAGACCCCTCTCTTTATGATCCCTGTAACACTGAGAATGATTGAATAGTGTTGAAACACAGCAACAGTGAGAATACCCATGGTAAACCAAATTGACCACCAAAACCTGCTTACACTCAGCAGTGAAGGCAGTGATCAAACATCGGGGCAAGTCATTCAGACTATGGGCTGGGATAGTACAGTCGCTGGATGTTTTTAACAGCAAATGAGATACTTCTATCCAATCAGCTGTGACAAATATTTCCAACATGCCTGCTGGTCAACATCGAGGAACAGGGTGAAGCTATAATTCTATCCAATACAGAGCTTTCTGAGTTGCCCAAGTGTGTCCTGCGCTGCTCAGTGGCCATTAACCAGACCGCAAGGCTAATTTATCAAATATATAGAAAGTTACTGCACTGTCGTCATACAGTTCTGAATGTTTTGGAACAATAAATTGTTAACAATTAACTGCGTTATATAATAAAGAGAAGAATGTCACACATCTCATACTGGATCAGTCCCAAATAATCCCAGCATAAATTAGAGCCATAAATACCTTAAGTATGTTGAAATGAAGTGAGTGTGAATGGCAATGTTCATGTCAATAGTAAAAACATGGCTCAATAAAGAAACTGTGAGGAGAGAATTTTTTATTTTACTCTCTGCATTGATGCAAGACAAATATTCATCTGTGAACAGATGGGTAATTAATAATCTAAAATTAAATGATTATGATTTGTAATTTTAATTTCATTTTTGAAAGAGCAATACCTGCCCATCATCCTTGCACCATTTATTGTTCCAGTTGTAGAACTAATTGTGTTGAACATGTGGATTTCCAATCGATTCTCTCAAAACGTGTTAACACCAATCTATTCTTTGCGCAGGATACCACGGCCATTCCTATGGTAATGTCTTTACTTTTACTGATCAGTTTCTCAACAAGGAATAAGGACTCAGACACTGAACAATATAAGATGCTGATGACAGCCAGTCACACATCCCATCCCTGCCCCATCACCCTGCACATTGACATCTACTCCCTTGTTACACAGTACTCATGGGGTTTATTTGCTATTCTTGAAATTACTGGTCAAGAATTGAGTATGTTTCTGTTATGAGAAGATGCAGCAGAAATTACATCATCCAAGCTTTCTCCTTTATTAAATATTCAGCTAACCCAATGAAATATGACAGCACCAAATTTCAGAACCTGCTCAGTCAAACCCAGCCTCTCACTTTGTGATCCCGATAGGACACAAAAGATATTTGCACACACCGACTGTGGGGAAATCCATGGTGAACTGCATCTCCCTCCCACACTGTGTGAGGACTGTAATAAAATCAATGGTCACAATATGCCTAATATATTGTGTTCACTGGTGGACACATCAACATCCAGGCAGCATGGGAACATATCATTCTAAACAATCAATGATGGCCACAGCTATTTAATTTAGTGCTGCTCTGTGGTATGGGTATGGATTAATCAGACAAACATGCAAATGTATACAACTTGATAGTTTAGCAAAGTGATAAATAATCAGCATTCCTCCATTTTTGTCACAATGAACAGCGACACGCTGTGGTGAATATCAGACAAAGGAATGTCACATAGTTTGTACATTACCTGTTCTGGAGCTAAAATGAATGTAAATCAATTGAAATGGTAAAAATGAATGGTAAGGTCAGTTTTGTTTGTGAAAATCGTTACTGTTATAATCCTGAAGGAGGGAAATATACATTCTACGCTGTATTTTAGTGCAAGATAATTAGATGTTCATCTGAATCACGAGTAAGGATCAGTAAACTGCTAAGACAATATGCACAGCAATGTTCCTTCAATGTGTGGAAAATAAATTATAACCCAACAACTGTGCAATGTGTAAGGTACTGAGTACTGAATTGGTTTTGTGTAACTGTAGTTTCCCAATTCATTCATTGCAAACAATGTTGACTTCGACCTGCTTGCTCCACAAATTATGGTTATTTCCCTGGTAAAGTATTACCTTTAATATTATGTATTTCACTCTCCAATAAGTGAGAGTGATGGAGCAATAAGTATTGATGATAACCAAACAAACCCCTCAATGCACTACTACAGTGCACATCAACATCTAATTCCTCCTTACAATGTATTAATTAGGTGAACTTTCTGTTCTTGAAATTATTAGCCAAAGGAAATATATATTTTTGTTCTCCAACCCGCCGCCGAAACTGGCATTTCTCAAATTTTGTATTTGCCGAGAGTTTCAGCTGACCCTATGAAAAATGATTGCAGCAAACTTTAGATCCTGCCAAGCAAGACCCCTCTCTTTATGATCCCTGTAACACTGAGAATGATTGAACAGTATTGAAAGACAGCAACAGTGAGAGTACCCATGGTAAACCGCATTTACCTCCCCAACCTGTTTACACTCAGCAGTGAAGGCAGTGATCAACATCGGGGCAAGTCATTCAGACTGTTGGCTGGGCTAGTACAGGAGCTGGATGTTTTTAACAGCAAATGAGATACTTCTATCCAATCAGCTGTGTCAAATATTTCCAACATGCCTGCTGGTCAACATCGAGGAACAGGGTGAAGCTATAATTCTATCCAATACAGAGCTTTCTGAGTTACTCAAGTGTGTCCTGCCCTGCTCAGTGGCCATTAACCAGACCGCAAGGCTAATTTATCAAATATATAGAAAAGTTACTGCACTGTCGTCATACAGTTCTGATTGTTTTGGAACAATAAATTGTTCACAATGATCTGCATTATATAATAAAGAGAAGAATGTGACACAACTCATACTGGATCAGCCCCAAATAATCCCAGTATAAATTAGAGCCATAAATACCTTAAGTATGTTGAAATGAAGTGAGTGTGAATGGCAATGTTCATGTCAATAGTAAAAACATGGCTCAATAAAGAAACTGTGAGGAGAGAATTTTTTATTTTACTCTCTGCATTGATGCAAGACGAATATTCATCTGTGAACAGATGGGAAATTAATAATCTAAAATTAAATGATTATGATTTGTAATTTTAATTTCATTTTTGAAAGAGCAATACCTACCCATCATCCTTGCACCATTTATTGTTCCAGTTGTAGAACTAATTGTGTTGAACATGTGGATTTCCAATCGATTCTCTCAAAACGTGTTAACACCAATCTATTCTTTCCGCAGGATACCCCGGCCACTCCCATGGTAATGTCTTTACTTTTACTGATCAGTTTCTCAACAAGGAATAAGGACTCTGACACTGAACAATATAAGATGCAGATGACAGCCAATCACAAATCCCATCCCTGCCCCATCACCCTGCACATTGACACCTACTCCCTTGTTACACAGTACTCATGGGGTTTATTTGCTATTATTGAAATTACTGGTCAAGAATTGAGTACGTTTCTATTATGAGAAGATGCAGCAGAAATTACATCTCCAAGCTTTCTCCTTTATTAAATATTCAGCTAACCCCATGAAATATGATAGCAGCAAATTTCAGATTCTTCTCTGTCAAACCCAGCCTCTCACTTTGTGATCCCGATAGGAGGACACAAAAGATATTTTGTACACACCTACTGTGGGGAAATCCATGGTGAACTGCATCTCCCTCCCATATTGTGTGAGGACTGTAATAAAATCAATGGTCACAATATGCCTAATATATTGTGTTAACTGGTGGACACGTCAACATCCAGGCAGCATGGGAAGATATCATTCTAAACAATCAATGATGCCTCAGCTATTGAATTTAGAGCTGCTCTGTGGTATTGGTATGGATTAATCAGACAAACATGCAAATGTATACAACTTGATCGTTTAGCAAAATGATAAATAATCAGCATTCCTCCATTTTTGTCACAATGAACTGCGACACGCAGTGGTGAATATCAGACAAAGGAATGTCACATAGTTTGTACATTATCTGTTCTGGAGCTAAAAATGAACGTAAATCAATTGAAATGGTGAAAATCTGAAAGGTAAAATTTGTTTTGTTTGTGAAAATCGTTACTGTTATAATCCTGAAGAGGGAACTATACATAATACTCTGTACTTTAGTGCAAGATAATTAGATATTCACCTGAATCACGAGTAAGGATCACTAAACTGCTAAGAAAATATGCACAATGTGTGGAAAAGAAATTATAACCCAGCAACAGTACAATGTGTAAGGTACCGATTACTGAATTGGTTTTGTGTAAATGTAGTTTCCCAATTCATTCATTGCAAACAATGTTAACTTCCATCTGCTTGCTCCACAAATTATGGTTATTTCCCTGGTAAAGTATTACCTTTAATAATATGTATTGCACTCTCCAATAAGTGAGAGTGATGGAGCAATAAGTATTGATGATAACGAAAAAAACCCCTCAATGCACTACTACAGTGCACATCAACATCTAATCCCTCCTTACAATGTATTAATTAGGTGAACTTTCTGATCTTGAAATTATTAGCCAAAGGAAATATATATTTCTGTTCTCCAACACGCCGCCGAAACTGGCATTTCTCAAATTTTGTATTTGCCGAGAGTTTCAGCTGACCCTATGAAAAATGATTGCAGCAAACTTTAGATCCTGCCAAGCAAGACCCCTCTCTTTATGATCCCTGTAACACTGAGAATGATTGAACAGTATTGAAAGACAGCAACAGTGAGAATACCCATGGTAAACCGCATTTACCTCCCCAACCTGTTTACACTCAGCAGTGAAGGCAATGATCAACATCGGGGCAAGTCATTCAGACTATTGGCTGGGATAGTCCAGTAGATGGATGTTTTTAACAGCAAATGAGATACTTCTATCCAATCAACTGTGTCAAATATTTCCAACATGCCTGCTGGTCAACATCGAGGAACAGGGTGAAGCTATAATTCTATCCAATACAGAGCTTTCTGAGTTACTCAAGTGTGTCCTGCCCTGCTCTGTGGCCATTAACCAGACCGCAAGGCTAATTTATCAAATATATAGAAAAGTTACTGCACTGTCGTCATACAGTTCTGATTGTTTTGGAACAATAAATTGTTCACAATGATCTGCATTATATAATAAAGAGAAGAATGTGACACAACTCATACTGGATCAGCCCCAAATAATCCCAGTATAAATTAGAGCCATAAATACCTTAAGTATGTTGAAATGAAGTGAGTGTGAAAGGCAATGTTCATGTCAATAGTAAAAACATGGCTCAATAAAGAAACTGTGAGGAGAGAATTTTTTATTTTACTCTCTGCATTGATGCAAGACGAATATTCATCTGTGAACAGATGGGAAATTAATAATCTAAAATTAAATGATTATGATTTGTAATTTTAATTTCATTTTTGCACCTGCCCATCATCCTTGCACCATTTATTGTTTCAGTTGTAGAACTAATTGTGTTGAACATGTGGATTTCCAATCGATTCTCTCAAAACATGCTAACACCAATCTATTCTTTCCGCAGGATACCACGGCCACTCCCATGGTAATGTCTTTACTTTTACTGATCAGTTTCTCAACAAGGAATAAGGACTCAGACACTGAACAATATAAGATGCTGATGACAGCCAATCACAAATCCCATCCCTGCCCCATCACCCTGCACATTGACACCTACTCTCTTGTTACACAGTACTCATGGGGTTTATTTGCTATTATTGAAATTACAGGTCAAGAATTGAGTATATTTCTGTTTTGAAAAGATGCAGCAGAAATTGCATCAACCAAGCTTTCTCATTAATTAAATATTCCGCTAACCCCATGAAATATGATAGCAGCAAATTTCAGATCCTGCTCTGTCAAACCCAGCCTCTCACTTTGTGATCCCGATAGGAGGACACAAAAGATATTTTGCACACACCGACTGTGGGGAAATCCACGGTGAACTGCATCTCCCTCCCACACTGTGTGAGTACTGTAATAAAATCAATGGTCACAATATGCCTAATATATTGTGTTCACTGGTGGACACGTCAACATCCAGGCAGCATGGGAACATATCATTCTAAATAATCAATGATGCCTCAGCTATTGAATTTAGTGCTGCTCTGTGGTATTGGTATGGATTAATCAGACAAACATGCAAATTTATACAACTTGATAGTTTAGCAAAGTGATAAATAATCAGCATTCCTCCATTTCTGTCACAATGAACAGCGAAACGTGTGGTGAATATCAGACAAAGGAATGTCACATAGTTTGTACATTCCCTGTTCTGGAGCTAAAATGAATGTAAATCAATTGAAATGGTGAAAATGTGAAAGGTAAAATTTGTTTCGTTTGTGAAAATCGTTACTGTTATAATCCTGAAGAGTGAAATATACATAATTCTCTGTACTTTAGTACAAGGTAATTAGATGTACATCTGAATCTCGAGAAAGGATCAGTAAACTGTTAAGAAAATATGCACAGCAATGTTCCTTCAGTATGTGGAAAAGAAATTATAACCCAACAACTGTGCAATGTGTAAGGTACGGATTACTGAATTGGTTTGGGGTAACTGTACTTTCCCAATTCATTCATTGCAAACAATGTTAACTTCGATCTGCTTGCTCCACAAATTATGGTTATTACCCTGGTAAAGTATTACCTTTAATATTATATATTGCACTCTCCAATAAATGACAGTGATGGAGCAATAGGTATTGATGATAACCAAACACCAGTGAGTATTGTTGGTTAAAAATAATAGGTTAGGTGGATTGGCCATGATAGATTGCCCTTGGTGTCCAAGATTGCCCTTAGTGTTGGGTGGGGTTACTGGGTTATGGGGATAGGGTGGAGGTGTTGACCTTGTGTAGGGTGCTCTTTCCAAGAGCCGGTGCAGAATCGATGGGCCAAATGGCCTCCTTCTGCACTGTAAATTCTATGATAAAAAAACAATCCCTTCAATGCACTACTACAGTACACATCAACATCTAATCCTCCTTACAATGTATTCATTGGGTGAACTTTCTGATCTTGAAATTATTAGCCAAAGGAAATATATATTTTTGTTCTCCAACACGCCACCGAAACTGGCATTTCTCAAATTTTGTATTTGCTGAAAGTTTCAGCTGAACCTATGAAAAATGATTGCAGCAAACTTTAGATCCTGCCAAGCAAGACCCCTCTCTTTATGATCCCTGTAACACTGAGAATGATTGAACAGTATTGAAACACAGCAACAGTGAGAATACCCATGGTGAACCACATTTACCTCCCCAACCTGTTTACACTCAGCAGTGAAGGCAGTGATCAACATCGGGGCAAGTCATTCAGACTATGGGCTGGGATAGTCCAGGAGCTGGATGTTTTTAACAGCAAATGAGATACTTCTATCCAATCAGCTGTGTCAAATATTTCCAACATGCCTGCTGGTCAACATCGAGGAACAGGGTGAAGTTTTAATTATATCCAATACAGAGCTTTCTGTGTTGCTCAAGTGTGTCCTGCCCTGCTCAGTGGCCATTAACCAGACCGCAAGGCTAATTTATCAAATATATAGAAAAGTTACTGCACTGTCGTCATACAGTTCTGATTGTTTTGGAACAATAAATTGTTAACAAATAACTGCATTATATAATAAAGAGAAGAATGTCACACATCTCATACTGGATCAGCCCCAAATAATCCCAGTATAAATTAGAGCCATAAGTACCTTACGTATGTTGCAATGAAGTGAGTGTGAATGGCAATGTTCATGTCAATAGTAAAAACATGGTTCAATAAAGAAACTGTGAGGAGAGAATTTTTTATTTTACTCTCTGCATTGATGCAAGACGAATATTCATCTGTGAACAGATGGGAAATTATTAATCTAAAATTAAATGATTATGATTTGTAATTTTAATTTCATTTTTGAAAGAGCAATACCTACCCATAATCCTTGCACCATTTAATGTTCCAGTTGTAGAACTAATTGTGTTGAACATGTGGATTTCCAATCGATTCTCTCAAAACATGTTAACACCAATCTTTTCTTTCCGCAGGATACCACGGCCACTCCCATGGTAATGTCTTTACTTTTACTGATCAGTTTCTCAACAAGGAATAAGAACTCAGACACTGAACAATATAAGATGTTGATGACAGCCAATCACAAATCCCATCCCTGCCCCATCACCCTGCACATTGACATCTACTCTCTTGTTACACAGTACTCATGGGGTTTATTTGCTATTATTGAAATTACAGGTCAAGAATTGAGTATATTTCTGTTTTGAAAAGATGCAGCAGAAATTGCATCAACCAAGCTTTCTCCTTCATTAAATATTCAGCTAACCCCATGAAATATTATAGCAGCAAATTTCAGATCCTGCTCTGTGAATCCAGCCTCTCACTTTGTGATCCCGATAGGAGGACACAAAAGATATTTTGCACACACCGACTGTGGGGAAATCCATGGTGAACTGCATATCTTTCCCACACTGTGTGAGGACTGTAATAAAATCAATGGTCACAATATGCCTAATATATTGTGTTCACTGGTGGACAACGTCAACATCCAGGCAGCATGGGAACATATCATTCTAAACAAACAATGATGCCTCAGCTATTGAATTTAGTGCTGCTCTGTGGTATTGGTATGGATTAATCAGACAAACATGCAAATTTATACAACTTGATAGTTTAGCAAAGTGATAAATAATCAGCATTCTTCCATTTTTGTCACAATGAACAGCGACACGCGGTGGTGAATATCAGACAAAGGAATGTCACATAGTTTGTACATTACCTGTTCTGGAGCCAAAATGAGTGTTAATCAATTGAAATGGTGATAATGTGAAAGGTAAAATTTGTTTTGGTTGTGAAAATCATTACTGTTATAATCCTGAAGAGGGAAATATACATAATACTTTGTACATTAGTGCAAGATAATTAGATGTACATCTGAATCACGAGAAAGGATCAGTAAACTGCTAAGACAATATACACAGCAATGTTCCTTCAATATGTGGAATAGAAATTATAACCCAACAACTGTGCAATGTGTAAGGTACGGATTACTGAATTGGTTTTGGGTAACTGTAGTTTCCCAATTCATTCATTGCAAACAGTGTTAACTTCGATCTGCTTCCTCCACAGATTATGGTTATTACCCTGGTAAAGTATTACCTTTAATATTATATATTGCACTCTCCAATAAATGACAGTGATGGAGCAATAAGTATTGATGTTAACCAAACAATCCCTTCAATGCACTACTACAGTACACATCAACATCTAATCCCTCCTTACAATGTATTAATTAGGTGAACTTTCTGATCTTGAAATTATTAGCCAAAGGAAATATATATTTTTGTTCTCCAACACGCAGCCGAAACTGACATTTCTCAAATTTTGTATTTGCTGAAAGTTTCAGCTGAACCTATGAAAAATGATTGCAGCAAACTTTAGATCCTGCCAAGCAAGACCCCCTCTTTATGATCCCTGTAACACTGAGAATGAATGAACAGTATTGAAAGACAGCAACAGTGAGAATACCCATGGTAAACCGCATTTACCTCCCCAACCTGTTTACACTCAGCAGTGAAGGCAGTGATCAACATCGGGGCAAGTCATTCAGACTATTGGCTGGGATAGTACAGGAGCTGGATGTTTTTAACAGCAAATGAGATAGTTCTATCCAATCAGCTGTGTCAAATATTTCCAACATGCCTGCTGGTCAACATCGAGGAACAGAGTGAAGTTATAATTCTATCCAATACAGAGCTTTCTGAGTTACTCAAGTGTGTCCTGCCCTGCTCTGTGGCCATTAACCAGACCGCAAGGCTAATTTATCAAATATATAGAAAAGTTACTGCACTGTCTTCATACAGTCCTGATTGTTTTGGAACAAAAATTGTTAACAATTATCTGCATTATATAATAAAGAGAAGAATGTCACACAACTCATACTGGATCAGTCCCAAATAATCCCAGCATAAATTAGAGACATACATACCTTAAGTATGTTGAAATGAAGTGAGTGTGAATGGCAATGTTCATGTCAATAGTAAAAACATGGCTCAATAAAGAAACTGTGAGGAGAGAATTTTTTATTTTACTCTCTGCATTGATGCAAGACGAATATTCATCTGTGAACAGATGGGAAATTAATAAACTAAAATAAAATGATTATGATTCATAATTTTAATTTGTTTTTGAAAGAGCAACACCTACCCATAATCCTTGCACCATTTATTGTTCCAGTTGTAGAACTAATTGTGTTGAACATGTGGATTTCCAATCGATTCTCTCAAACGTGTTAACACCAATCTATTCTTTCCGCAGGATACCACGGCCACTCCCATGGTAATGTCTTTACTTTTACTGATCAGTTTCTCAACAAGAAATAAGGACACAGACACTAAAAGATGTTGATGACAGCCAATCACAAATCCCATCCTTGCCCCATCACCCTGCACATTGACATCTACTCCCTTGTTCCAAAGTATTCATGGGGTTGATTCCCTATTCTTGTAATTATTGGTCAAAACATGAATATGTTTCTGTTATCAGAAGATGCAGATGAAATTACATAAATCAAACTTTCTAATTAAATGAATATTCACCTGACACCATGAAATTATAATAACAATAATAATTATAATCTTTATTGTCACAAGTAGGTTTACATTAACACTGCAATGATGTTACCGTGAAAAGCTCCTCTTCAACAGATTCCGGCGCCTGTTCGGATACACGGAAGGAGAATTCAGAATGTCTAATTCAGCTAACAGCACGTCTTTCAGGACTTGTGAGAGGAAACCCACGCAGACACGGGGAGCACATGCAGACTCCGCACAGACATTGGCCAAAGCAGCATGGTAGCACAAGTGATTAGCACTGAGGTTTCACAGCGCAAGGGTCCCAGGTTCGATTCCCCGCTGGGTCACAGTCAGTGCGGAGTCTGCGCGTTCTCCCTGTGTCTGCGTGGGTTTCCTCCGGGTGCTCCGGTTTCCTCCCTCAATCCAAAGACATGCAGGTTAGGTGGATTGGCCATGCTAAATTGACTTTATTGTCAAAAAGTTTAGGAGGGGTTATTGGGTTACGGGGATAGGGTGGAAGTGAGGGCTTAAGTGGGTCGGTGCAGACTCGATGGGCCAAATAGCCTCCTTCTGCACTCTTTGTTCTATGTTCTAAAGCCAGGAATCAAACCTGGGAAGCTGGCGCTGTGAAGCAACAGTGCTAACCACTGTGCTACCGTGCCGCCCATAGATAACAGCAAGTTTCAGATTCTGCTCAGTCAACCCCAGCCTCCAGCCTCCCACTTTGTGATCCCGATAGGAGGGCACTAAAGATGTTTACATATGCCGACTGTGGGAAAAACAATTGTAATCTGCATCTACCTTCCACACTCTGTGAGGACTGGAATAGAATCAATGGTCACGACATGCCACATATTTTGTATTAACTGCTGGACACGTCAACACACAGGCAGTCACGTGAACATATAATTCCAAATAATCAATGATGGCCTCAGCTATTGAATTCAGTGCTGTCCTGTGGCACGGATTAATCAGACAAACATGCAAATTTATACAACTTTATAGTTCAGCAAGAAGAAAAATAATCAGCATTATTTCATTGTTGTCACAGCTAAATGCTGTGGTGAACAGCAGACAAAGGAATGCCACATAGTTTGTACATTACCTGTTCTGGAGCTAAAATGAACGTTAATGAACAGAAATGAAGGAAACGTGAAAGATCAAATTAGTTTTGACTCTGAAAATCTGCACCGTTATAATTCTAAACGAGGGAAATATACATTTTACTCTGCACTCTTGTGCAAGATAATTTGACATTCATTTGAATCATGTGGAACGTGCAATAAACTGCTAAAAATATAAGACGGGCAATGTCCTTTAATATTTAGAAAATAACTAATAACTCAACAACTGTGCGACGTGTAAGTTACCAATTATTGAACTGGTTTTGTGTGAATGAAGTTTTCCAATTCAATCTTTGCAAACAATGTTTACTTCAATCTGTTTGTTCCACAGCTTACAATTATTATCCAGGTAAAGTTTTATCTCTTATATATTTCACTCTCCATAAACGAGTGTGACACTGTTGGAGCAATAAATATTGATGATAGCCAAACAATCCCCTCAATGCACTATTACAGTATACATCGACATCTAATCCCTCAGTACAAAGTATTAATTCGGTGAATTTTCCATTCTTGAAATTACTCGCTGAAGAATCTATATATTTTTGTTCTCCAAAACGCAACAGAAATTGGCATTTCTCAAAGTTTGTGGTTGCCGAGAGTTTCAGCTGACCCAATGAAAAATGATAACAGCAAACCTTAGATCCTGCCAAGCAAGACCCCTCCCTTTTTGATTCCTGTAACACAGGGAATGAATGAACAGTATTCAAAGACAGCAACAGTGAGCATACCCATGGTGAACCGCATTTACCTCCCCAACCTGTTTACACTCAGCAGTGAAGGCAGTGATCAACATCGGGGCAAGTCATTCAGACTATTGGCTGGGATAGTTCAGGAGCTGGATGTTTTTGACGACAAATGAGATAGTTTTATCCAATCAGCTGTGTCAAATATTTCCAACATGCCTGCTGGTCAACATCGAGGAACAGAGTGAAGTTATAATTCTATCCAATACAGAGCTTTCTGTGTTGCTCAAGTGTGTCCTGCCCTGCTCTGTGGCCATTAACCAGACCGCAAGGCTAAATTATCAAATAGATAGAAAAGTTACTGCACTGTCATCATACAGTTCTGATCGTTTTGGGACAAAACATATTGACCAAAAACAGCATTATATAACAAAGAGAAGAATATCACACAACTCGCAAACAATCCTCGTATAAATTAGAACCATAAATAACTTAAGCATGTTGAAATGAAGTGCGTGCGAATGGCAATGTTCAGAGCAAGTAACTGTGAAGGAGATAATTTTATAGTTTGTTCTCTGCATTGATGCAACACAGATCAGCATCAATAAACGGATGGGAAATTAACAAATTCAATAAAATGATTATGATTTGTAACTTTCATTTAATTTTTGAAAGAGCAACACCTACCCATAATCCTTGCACCATTTATTGTTCCAGTTGTGGAAATAATTGTGTTGAACATGTGGATTTCCAATACGTTTTCTCCCAAAACTGTTAATACCAATCTATTCTTTCCACAGAATACAACTACCATCAGTATGGTAATGTCTTTAATTTTACTGATCAGTTTCTCAATAAGGAATAAGGACACAGACACTGAACAATAAAAATGTCGATGACAGCCAATCACAAATCCCATCCTTGCCCCATCACTCTGGACATTGACATCTACTCCCTTGTTACAAAGTATTCATGGGGTTGATTCCCTATTATTGAAATTATTGATCAAAAGCTGAATATGTTTCTGTTATCAGAAGATGCAGCAGACATTACATAAACCAAGCTTTCTAATTAATTAAATCTTCAGCTGACCCCATGAAATTATAATAACAATAATAATTATAATCTTTATTGTCACAAGTAGGCTGACAGTAACACAGCAATGATGTTACCGTGAAAAGCACTGCGTCGCCACATTCCAGCGACTGTTCAGGTACACTGAGGGAGAATTCAGAATGTCCAATTCGGGACTTGTGGGAGGAAACATGAGCACCCGGAGGAAACCCATGTAGATTCCGCACAGACAGTGACCCAAGCCAGGAATCGAACCTGGGACCATGGAGCTGTGAAGCAACAGTGCTAACCACTGTGCTACCGTGCCGCCCATTGATAACAGCAAATTTCTGATCCTGCTCAGTCAAACCTAGCCTCCAGCCACTCATTTTGTGATCCCGATAGGAGGGCACAGAAACTGTTCACATATGCCGACTGTGGGAAAAACCATGGTGAACTGCATCTACCTCCCACACTGTGTGAGGACTGTAATAAAATCAATGGTCACGACATGCCAAATATGTTGTGTTACCTGCTGGACACGTCAACACCCAGGCAGTCACGTGAACATACAATTCCAAATAATCAGTGATGGCCTCAGCTATTGAATTCAGTGCTGTCCTGTGGCACGGATTAATCAGACAAACATGTAAATATCTACAACTTTATAGTTTAGCAAGAAGAAAAATAATCAGCATTCTTTCATTGTTGTCACAGCTAAATGCTGTGGTGAACAGCAGACAAAGGAATGTCACATAGTTTGTACATTACCTGTTCTGGGGATAAAGTGAATTTAAAGCAATTGAAATGAAGGAAAAGTGAAAGATCAAATTTGTTTCGTTTGTGAAAATCTGCACCGTTGTAATCCTAAAGGTGGGAAATATACATTTTACACTTTAGTGTTAATAGTGTAAATATACACTTGAGTGCAAGATAATTTGACATTAATTTGAATCATGTGGAACGTGCAATAAACTACTAAAAAAAATAAGACGAGCAATGTCCTATAATATTTAGAAAATAACTAATAACTCAACAACTGTGCGACGTGTAAGTTACCAATTATTGAACTGGTTTTGTGTGAATGAAGTTTTCCAATTCAATCTTTGCAAACAATGTTAACTTCAATCTGTTTGTTCCACAGATTACAATACTTATCCAGGTAAAGGATTAGCTTTAATTTTATATATTTCATTCCCCCTAAAATACAATGACAGAGTTGGAGCAATAAATATTGATGATAGCCAACCAATCCCTTCAATGCACTATTACAGTATACATCGACATCCAATCCCTCAGTACAAAGTATTAATTAGGTGACTTTTCTGTTTTTGAAATTACTCGCTGAAGAAACTATATAAATTTGTTCTCCAAAACGCAGCAGAAATTGGTTTTTTACTCAAATTTTGTAGTTGCCGAGAGTTTCAGCTGACCCTATGAAAAATGATAACAGCAAACCTTAGATCCTGCCAAGGAAAACCTCTACCTTTATAATTCCTGTAAGATAGGGAATTAATGAAACGTATTGAATGAGCAACTGTGAGCATACCCATGGTAAACCGCATTTACCTCCCCAACCTGTTTACAGTCAGCAGTGAAGGCAATGATCAACATCGGGGCAAGTCAGTCAGACTATTGGCTTGGATAGTCCTGTAGCTGGATTTTTGTAACGACAAATGTGATCATTCTAAACAATGAGTTGGGTCAAATATTTCCAACGTACCTGCTGGTCAAGAATGTCCCGAGTGTTCAATTCTGGTGGCCACAATACCAGAAGGATGTGGAGGCTTTAGAGAGGGTGCAGAAGAGATTTACCAGTATGTTGCCTGGTATGGAGGGCATTAGCTATGAGGAGCGGTTGAATAAACTCGATTGGTTCTCACTGGAACGACGGAGGTTGAGGGGCGACCTGATGGAGGTCTGCAAAATTATGAGGGGCATAGACAGAGTGGATAGTCAGAGGTTTTTCCCCAGGGTAGAGGGGTCAATTACTAGGGGGCATAGGTTTAAGGTGCGAGGGGCAAGGTTTAGAGTAGATGAACAAGGCAAATTTTGTACACAGAGGGTAGTGGGTGCCTGGAACTTGCTACCGGAGGAGGTGGTGGAAGCAGGGACGATAGTGACAGTTAAGGGGCATCTTGACAAATACATGAATAGGATGGGAATAGAGGGATACGGACGCAGGAAGTGTAGAAGATTGTAGTTTAGTCGGGCAGCATGGTCGGCATGGACTTGGAGGGCCGAAGGGCCTGTTCCTGTGCTGTACATTTCTTTGTTCTTTGCTCTTGTTCTTTGAAGTTATAATTCTATCCAATCCGCAAATTCCTGAGTTATTCAAGCCTAAAACCGCAAAGCTAAATCAACAAATATATAGAAAAATTACTGCACTGTCGTCATACAATTCTGATCGATTTAGAACAAAAATTGTTATCAAAAAGCTGAATTTTATAATGAAGAGAAAAATGTCACACAATTCATATTGGATCAGTCCCAAATAATCCCAGTATAAATTAGAGCCAAAATAAATTAAGCATGTTGAAATGATGCGAGTGTGAATGGCAATGTTCATATCAATTGTAAAACCCTCGCTCAATAAAGAAACTGTGAAGGAGAGAATCTTACTTTTTGTTCTCTGCATTGATGCAAGGCAGATAATCATCAGCGAACGGAGGGGAAATTAATAAATTAAACAAAATGATTATGATTTGTAACTTTCATTTAATTTTTGAAAGAGCAACACCGACCCATAATCCTTGCACCATTTATTGTTTCAGTTGTAGAACTAATTGTGTTGAACATGTGGATTTCCAATACATTTTCTCCAAAAACTGTTAATACCAATCTATTCTTTCCACAGAATACAACTACCATCAGTATGGTAATGTCTTTAATTTTACTGATCAGTTTCTCAACAAGCAATAAGGACACAGGCACTGAACAATAAAAATGTCGATGACAGCCAATCACAAATCCCATCCTTGCCCCATCACTCTGGACATTGACATCTACTCCCTTGTTACAAAGTATTCATGGGGTTGATTCCCTATTATTGAAATTATTCATCAAAATATAAATATGTTTCTGTTATCAGAAGATGCAGCAGAAATTACATAAACCAAGCGTTCTAATTAATTAAATCTTCAGCTGACTCCATGAAAATATAATAACAATAATAATTATAATCTTTATTGTCACAAGTGGGCTCACAGTAACACAGCAATGATGCTACCGTGAAAAGCACCGCGTCGCCACATTCCAGCGACTGTTCAGGTACACTGAGGGAGAATTCAGAATGTCCAATTCAGCGAACAGCACGTCTTTCGGGACTTTTGGGAGGAAACATGATACCCGGAGGAAACCCATGTAGATTCCGCACAGACAGTGACCCAAGCCAGGAATCGAACCTGGGACCATGGAGCTGTGAAGCAACAGTGCTAACCACTGTGCTACCGTGCCCCCCATTGACAACAGCAAATTTCAGATCCTGCTCAGTCAAACCCAGCCTCCAACCACTCACTTTGTAATCCCGATAGGAGGGCACACAAACTGTTCACATATGCCGACTGTGGGAAAAACCATGGTAAACTGCATCTACCTCCCACACTGTGTGAGGACTGTAATAAAATCAATGGTCACGACATGCCAAATATGTTGTGTTACCTGCTGGACACGTCAACACCCAGGCAGTCACGTGAACATATAATTCCAAATAATCAGTGATGGCCTCAGCTATTGAATTCAGTGCTGTCCTGTGGCACGGATTAATCAGACAAACATGTAAATATCTACAACTTTATAGTTTAGCAAGAAGAAAAATAATCAGCATTATTTCATTGTTGTCACAGCTAAACGCTGTGGTGAACAGCAGACAAAGGAATGTCACATAGTTTGTACATTACCTGTTCTGGGGATAAAGTGAACTTAAAGCAATTGAAATGAAGGAAAAGTGAAAGATCAAATTTGTTTTGTTTGTGAAAATCTGCACCGTTGTAATCCTAAAGGTGGGAAATATACATTTTACACTTTAGTGTAAATCGTGTAAATATACACTTTTGTGCAAGATATTTTGACATTAATTTGAATCATGTGGAACGTGCAATAAACTACTAAAAAAATAAGACGAGCAATGTCCTATAATATTTAGAAAATAACTAATAACTCAACAACTGTGCGACGTGTAACTTACCAATTATTGAACTGGTTTTGTGTGAATGAAGTTTTCCAATTCAATCTTTGCAAACAATGTTAACTTCAATCTGTTTGTTCCACAGATTACAATACTTATCCAGGTAAAGGATTAGCTTTAATTTTACATATTTCATTCCCCCTAAAATACAATGACAGAGTTGGAGCAATAAATATTGATGATAGCCAAACAATCCCTTCATTGCACTATTACAGTATACATCGACATCCAATCCCTCAGTACAAAGTATTAATTAGGTGACTTTTCTGTTTTTGAAATTACTCGCTGAAGAAACTAGATATATTTGTTCTCCAAAACGCAGCAGAAATTGGTGTTTCTCAAATTTTATAGTTGCCGAGAGTTTCAGCTGACCCTATGAAAAATGATAACAGCAAACTTTAGATCCTGCCAAGGAAAACCTCTCCCTTTATAATTCCTGTAAGATAGGGAATGAATGAACCGTATTGAATGAGCAACTGTGAGCATACCCATGGTAAACCGCATTTACCTCCCCAACCTGTTTACAGTCAGCAGTGAAGGCAATGATCAACATCGGGGCAAGTCAGTCAGACTATTGGCTTGGATAGTCCAGTAGCTGGATTTTTGTAACGACAAATGTGATCATTCTAAACAATGAGTTGGGTCAAATATTTCCAACATACCTGCTGGTCACGAATGTCCCGAATGTTCAATTCTGGTGGCCACAATACCAGAAGGATGTGGAGGCTTTAGAGAGGGTGCAGAAGAGATTTACAAGTATGTTGCCTGGTATGGAGGGCATTAGCTATGAGGAGCGATTGAATAAACCCGATTTGTTCTCACTGGAACGACGGAGGTTGAGGGACGACCTGATGGAGGTCTGCAAAATTATGAGGGGCATAGACAGATTGGATAGTCAGAGGCTTTTCCCCAGGGTAGAGGGGTCAATTTTGGGGGCATAGGTTTAAGGTGCGAGGGGCAAGGTTTAGAGTAGATGAACGAGGCAAATTTTGTACACAGAGGGTAGTGGGTGCCTGGAACTTGCTACCGGAGGAGGTGGTGGAAGCAGGGACGATAGTGACATTTAAGGGGTATCTTGACAAATACATGAATAGGATGGGAATAGAGGGATACGGACCCAGGAAGTGTAGAAGATTGTAGTTTAGTCGGGCAGCATGGTCGGCATGGACTTGGAGGACCGAAGGGCCTGTTCCTGTGCTGTACTTTTCTTTGATCTTTGTTCTTGTTCTTTGAAGATATAATTCTATCCAATCCGCAAATTCCTGAGTTATAAAAGCCTAAAACCGCAAAGCTAAATTAACAAATATATAGAAAAATTACTGCACTGTCGTCATACAATTCTGATCGATTTAGAACAAAAATTGTTAACAAAAAGCTGAATTTTATAATGAAGAGAAAAATGTCACACAACTCATATTGGATCAGTCCCAAATAATCCCAGTATAAATTAGAGCCAAAATAAATTAAGAAGTTGAAATGATGCGAGTGTGAATGGCAATGTTCAGATCAATTGCAAAACCCTCGCTCAATAAAGAGACTGTGAAGGAGAGAATTTTACTTTTTGTTCTCTGCATTGATGCAAGGCAGATAATCATCAGCGAACGGATGGGAAATTAATAAATTAAACAAAATGATTATGATTTGTAACTTTAATTTAATTTTTGAAAGAGCAACACCTACCCATAATCCTTGCACCATTTATTGTTTCAGTTGTAGAACTAATTGTGTTGAACATGTGGATTTCCAATACATTTTCTCCAAAAACTGTTAATACCAATCTATTCTTTCCACAGAATACAACTACCATCAGTATGGTAATGTCTTTAATTTTACTGATCAGTTGCTCAATAAGGAATAAGGACACAGACACTGAACAACAAAAATGTCGATGATAGCCAATCACAAATCCCATCCTTGCCCCATCACTCTGCACATTGACATCTACTCCCTTGTTACAAAGTATTCATGGGGTTGATTCCCTATTATTGAAATTATTGATCAAAATATAAATATGTTTCTGTTATCAGAAGATGCAGCAGACATTACATAAACCAAGCGTTCTAATTAATTAAATATTCAGCTGACCCCATGAAATTATAATAACAATAATAATTATAATCTTTATTGTCACAAGTGGGCTTACAGTAACACAGCAATGATGTTACCGTGAAAAGCACTGCGTCGCCACATTCCAGCGACTGTTCAGGTACACTGAGGGAGAATTCAGAATGTCCAATTCAGCTAACAGCACGTCTTTCAGGACTTGTGGGAGGAAACATGAGCACCCGGAGGAAACCCATGTAGATTCCGCACAGACAGTGACCCAAGCCAGGAATCGAACCTGGGACCATGGAGCTGTGAAGCAACAGTGCTAACCACTGTGCTACCATGCCGCCCATTGATAACAGCAAATTTCAGATCCTGCTCAGTCAAACCCAGCCTCCAGCCACTCACTTTGTAATCCCGATAGGAGGGCACACAAACTGTTCACATATGCCGACTGTGGGAAAAACCATGGTAAACTGCATCTCCCTCCAACACTGTGTGAGGACTGTAATAAAATCAATGGTCACGACATGCCAAATATGTTGTGTTACCTGCCGGACACGTCAACACCCAGGCAGTCCCGTGAACATATAATTCCAAATAATCAGTGATGGCCTCAGCTATTGAATTCAGTGCTGTCCTGTGGCACGGATTAATCAGACAAACATGTAAATATCTACAACTTTATAGTTTAGCAAGAAGAAAAATAATCAGCATTATTTCTTTGTTGTCACAGCCAAATGCTGTGGTGAACAGCAGACAAAGGAATGTCACATAGTTTGTACATTACCTGTTCTGGGGATAAAGTGAATTTAAAGCAATTGAAATGAAGGAAAAGTGAAAGATCAAATTTGTTTCGTTTGTGAAAATCTGCACCGTTGTAATCCTAAAGGTGGGGAATATACATTTTACACTTTAGTGTAAATCGTGTAAATATACACTTTTGTGCAAGATATTTTGACATTAATTTGAATCATGTGGAACGTGCAATAAACTACTAAAAAAATAAGACGAGCAATGTCCTATAATATTTAGAAAATAACTAATAACTCAACAACTGTGCGACGTGTAAGTTACCAATTATTGAACTGGTTTTGTGTGAATGAAGTTTTCCAATTCAATCTTTGCAAACAATGTTAACTTCAATCTGTTTGTTCCACAGATTACAATACTTATCCAGGTAAAGGATTAGCTTTAATTTTATATATTTCATTCCCCCTAAAATACAATGACAGAGTTGGAGCAATAAATATTGATGATAGCCAAACAATCCCTTCATTGCACTATTACAGTATACATCGACATCCAATCCCTCAGTACAAAGTATTAATTAGGTGACTTTTCTGTTTTTGAAATTACTCGCTGAAGAAACTATATATATTTGTTCTCCAAAACGCAGCAGAAATTGGTGTTTCTCAAATTTTATAGTTGCCGAGAGTTTCAGCTGACCCTATGAAAAATGATAACAGCCAACTTTAGATCCTGCCAAGGAAAACCTCTCCCTTTATAATTCCTGTAAGATAGGGAATGAATGAACCGTATTGAATGAGCAACTGTGAGCATACCCATGGTAAACCGCATTTACCTCCCCAACCTGTTTACAGTCAGCAGTGAAGGCAATGATCAACATCGGGGCAAGTCAGTCAGACTATTGGCTTGGATAGTCCAGTAGCTGGATTTTTGGAACGACAAATGTGATCATTCTAAACAATGAGTTGGGTCAAATATTTCCAACATACCTGCTGGTCACGAATGTCCCGAATGTTCAATTCTGGTGGCCACAATACCAGAAGGATGTGGAGGCTTTAGAGAGGGTGCAGAAGAGATTTACAAGTATGTTGCCTGGTATGGAGGGCATTAGCTATGAGGAGCGATTGAATAAACCCGATTTGTTCTCACTGGAACGACGGAGGTTGAGGGGCGACCTGATGGAGGTCTGCAAAATTATGAGGGGCATAGACAGAGTGGATAGTCAGAGGCTTTTCCCCAGGGTAGAGGGGTCAATTACTAGGGGGCATAGGTTTAAGGTGCGAGGGGCAAGGTTTAGAGTAGATGAACGAGGCAAATTTTGTACACAGAGGGTAGTGGGTGCCTGGAACTTGCTACCGGAGGAGGTGGTGGAAGCAGGGACGATAGTGACATTTAAGGGGCATCTTGACAAATACATGAATAGGATGGGAATAGAGGGATACGGACCCAGGAAGTGTAGAAGATTGTAGTTTAGTCGGGCAGCATGGTCGGCATGGACTTGGAGGACCGAAGGGCCTGTTCCTGTGCTGTACTTTTCTTTGATCTTTGTTCTTGTTCTTTGAAGTTATAATTCTATCCAATCCGCAAATTCCTGAGTTATTCAAACCTAAAACCGCAAAGCTAAATTAACAAATATATAGAAAAATTACTGCACTGTCGTCATACAATTCTGATCGATTTAGAACAAAAATTGTTATCAAAAAGCTGAATTTTATAATGAAGAGAAAAATGTCACACAACTCATATTGGATCAGTCCCAAATAATCCCAGTATAAATTAAAGCCAAAATAAATTAAGCATGTTGAAATGATGCGAGTGTGAATGGCAATGTTCAGATCAATTGTAAAACCCTCGCTCAATAAAGAGACTGTGAAGGAGAGAATCTTACTTTTTGTTCTCTGCATTGATGCAAGGCAGATAATCATCAGCGAACGGATGGGAAATTAATAAATTAAACAAAATGATTATGATTTGTAACTTTCATTTAATTTTTGAAAGAGCAACACCGACCCATAATCCTTGCAGCATTTATTGTTCCAGTTGTGGAACTAATTGTGTTGATCATGTGGATTTCCAATACATTTTCTCCAAAAACTGTTAATACCAATCTATTCTTTCCACAGAATACAACTTCCATCAGTATGGTAATGTCTTTAATTTTACTGATCAGTTTCTCAATAAGGAATAAGGACTCAGGCACTGAACAATAAAAATGTCGATGACAGCCAATCACAAATCCCATCCTTGCCCCATCACCCTGCACATTGACATCTACTCCCTTGTTACAAAGTATTCATGGGGTTGATTCCCTATTATTGAAATTATTGATCAAAATATAAATATGTTTCTGTTATCAGAAGATGCAGCAGACATTACGTAAACCAAGCTTTCTAATTAATTAAATATTCAGCTGACCCCATGAAATTATAATAACAATAATAATTATAATCTTTATTGTCACAAGTGGGCTTACAGTAACACAGCAATGATGTTACCGTGAAAAGCACTGCGTCGCCACATTCCAGCGACTGTTCAGGTACACTGAGGGAGAATTCAGAATGTCCAATTCAGCTAACAGCACGTCTTTCGGGACTTGTGGGAGGAAACATGATACCCGTAGGAAACCCATGTAGATTCCGCACAGACAGTGACCTAAGCCAGGAATCGAACCTGGGACCCTGGAGCTGTGAAGCAACAGTGCTAACCACTGTGCTACCATGCCGTCCATTGATAACAGCAAATTTCAGATCCTGCTCAGTCAAACCCAGCCTCCAGCCACTCACTTTGTAATCCCGATAGGAGGGCACACAAACTGTTCACATATGCCGACTGTGGGAAAAACCATGGTAAACTGCATCTCCCTCCCACACTGTGTGAGGACTGTAATAAAATCAATGGTCACGACATGCAAAATATGTTGTGTTAACTGCTGGACACGTCAACACCCAGGCAGTCTCGTGAACATACAATTCCAAATAATCAGTGATGGCCTCAGCTATTGAATTCAGTGCTGTCCTGTGGCACGGATTAATCAGACAAACATGTAAATATCTACAACTTTATAGTTTAGCAAGAAGAAAAATAATCAGCATTATTTCATTGTTGTCACAGCTAAACGCTGTGGTGAACAGCAGACAAAGGAATGTCACATAGTTTGTACATTACCTGTTCTGGGGATAAAGTGAACTTAAAGCAATTGAAATGAAGGAAAAGTGAAAGATCAAATTTGTTTCGTTTGTGAAAATCTGCACCGTTGTAATCCTAAAGGTGGGAAATATACATTTTACACTTTAGTGTAAATCGTGTAAATATACACTTTAGTGCAAGATAATTTGACATTAATTTGAATCATGTGGAACGTGCAATAAACTACTAAAAATATAAGAAGAGCAATGTCCTTTAGTATTTCGAAAATAACTAATAACTCAACAACTGTGCGACGTGTAAGTTACCAATTATTGAACTGGTTTTGTGTGAATGAAGTTTTCCAATTCTATCTTTGCAAACAATGTTAACTTCAATCTGTTTGTTCCACAGATTACAATACTTATCCAGGTAAAGGATTAGCTTTAATTTTATATATTTCATTCCCCCTAAAATACAATGACAGAGTTGGAGCAATAAATATTGATGATAGCCAAACAATCCCTTCATTGCACTATTACAGTGTACATCGACATCCAATCCCTCAGAACAAAGTATTAATTAGGTGACTTTTCTGTTTTTGAAATTACTCGCTGAAGAAACTATATATATTTGTTCTCCAAAACGCAGCAGAAATTGGTGTTTCTCAAATTTTGTAGTTGCCGAGAGTTTCAGCTGACCCTATGAAAAATGATAACAGCAAACTTTAGATCCTGCCAAGGAAAACCTCTCCCTTTATAATTCCTGTAAGATAGGGAATGAATGAACCGTATTGAATGAGCAACTGTGAGAATACCCATGGTAAACCGCATTTACCTCCTCAACCTGTTTACAGTCAGCAGTGAAGGCAATGATCAACATCGGGGCAAGCCAGTCAGACTATGGGCTGGGATAGTCCAGTCGCTGGATTTTTGTAACGACAAATGTGATCATTCTAAACAATGAGTTGGGTCAAATATTTCCAACATACCTGCTGGTCAAGAACGTCCCGAGTGTTCAATTCTGGTCGCCACACTACCAGAAGTATGTGGAGGCTTTAGAGAGGGTGCAGAAGAGATTTACCAGAATGTTGCCTGGTATGGAGGGCATTAGCTATGAGGAGCGGTTGAATAAACTCGGTTTGTTCTCACTGGAACGATGGAGGTTGAGGGACGACCTGATGGAGGTCTGCAAAATTATGAGGGGCATAGACAGAATGGATAGTCAGAGGTTGTTCCCCAGGGTAGAGGGGTCAATTACTAGGGAGCATAGGTTTAAGGTGAGAGGGGCAAGGTTTAGAGTAGATGTACGAGGCAGGTTTTTTACACAGAGGGCAGTGGGTGCCTGGATCTCGCTACCGGAGGAGGTGGTGGAAGCAGGGATGATAGTGACATTTAAGGGGCATCTTGACAAACACATGAATAGGATGGGAATAGAGGGATATGGATCCAGGAAGTGTAGAAGATTGTAGTTTAGTCGGGCAGCATGGTCTGCATGGGCATGGAGGGCCGAAGGGCCTGTTCCTGTGCTGTACTTTTCTTTGTTCTTTGTTCTTGTTCTTTGAAGTTATAATTCTATCCAATCCGCAAATTCCTAAGTTATTCAAGCCTAAAACCGCAAGGCTAAATTATCAAATATATAGAAAACTTACTGCACTGTCGTCATACAATTCTGATCGATTTAGAACAAAAATTGTTAACAAAAAACTGAATTATATAAGAAAGAGAAAAATGTCACACAACTCATATTGGATCAGTCCCAAATAATCCCAGTATAAATAAGAGCCAAAATAAATTAAGCATGTTGAAATGATGCGAGTGTGAATGGCAATGTTCATATCAATTGTAAAACCCTCGCTCAATAAAGAAACTGTGAAGGAGAGAATCTTACTTTTTGTTCTCTGCATTGATGCAAGGCAGATAATCATCAGCGAACGGATGGGAAATTAATAAATTAAACAAAATGATTATGATTTGTAACTTTCATTTAATTTTTGAAAGAGCAACACCTACCCATAATCCTTGCACCATTTATTGTTCCAGTTGTGGAACTAATTGTGTTGATCACGTGGATTTCCAATACGTTTTCTCCCAAAACTGTTAATACCAATCTATTCTTTCCACAGAATACAACTTCCATCAGTATGGTAATGTCTTTAATTTTACTGATCAGTTTCTCAACAAGCAATAAGGACACAGGCACTGAACAATAAAAATGTCGATGACAGCCAATCACAAATCCCATCCTTGCCCCATCACCCTGCACATTGACATCTACTCCCTTGTTACAAAGTATTCATGGGGTTCATTCCCTATCATTGAAATTATTGATCAAAATATAAATATGTTTCTGTTATCAGAAGATGCAGCAGAAATTACATAAACCAAGCGTTCTAATTAATTAAATATTCAGCTGACCCCATGAAATTATAATAACAATAATAATTATAATCTTTATTGTCACAAGTGGGCTTACAGTAACAAAACAATGATGTTACCGTGAAAAACACTGCGTTGCCACATTCCAGCGACTGTTCAGGTACACTGAGGGAGAATTCAGAATGTCCAATTCAGCTAAAAGCACGTCTTTCGGGACTTGTGGGAGGAAACATGATACCCGGAGGAAACCCGTGCAGATTCCGCACAGACAGTGACCCAAGCCAGGAATCGAACCTGGGAACCTGGAGCTGTGAAGAAACAGTGCTAACCACTGTGCTACCATGCCGTCCATTGATAACAGCAAATTTCAGATCCTGCGCAGTCAAACCCAGCCTCCAGCCACTCACTTTGCGATCCTGATAGGAGGGCACACAAGCTGTTTATATATGCCGAGTGTGGGAAAAACCATGGTGAACTGCATCTACCTCCCACACTGTGTGAGGACTGTAATAAAATCATTGGTCATGACATGCCAAATATTTTGTGTTAACTGCTGGACACGTCAACACCCAGGCAGTCACGCGAACATACAATTCCAAATAATCAATGATGGCCTCAGCTATTGAATTCAGTGCTGTCCTGTGGCACGGATTAATCAGACAAACATGCAAATTTATGTAACTTTATAGTTTAGCAAGAAGATAAATAATCAGCATTCTTCCATTGTTCTCACAGCTAAACACTGTGGTGAACAGCAGACAAAGGAATGCCACATAGTTTCTACATTACCTGTTCTGCAGATAAAATGAACTTAAATGAATCGAAGAAAAGGAAATGTGAAAGATCAAATTTGTTTTGTTTGTGAAAATCTGCACCGTTATAATCCTAAACGAGGGAACTATACATTTTACTCTGCATTTTAGTGCAAGATAATTTGACATTAATTTGAATCATGTGGAACGTGCAATAAACTGCGAAAAAATATAAGAAGAGCAATGTCCTTTAGTATTTTGAAAATAACTAATAACTCAACAACTGTGCAACGTGTAAGTTACCAATTATTGAACTGGTTTTGTGTGAATGAAGTTTTCCAATTCAATCTTTGCAAACAATGTTAACTTCAATCGCTTTGTTCCACAGATTACAATACTTATCCAGGTAAAGGATTAGCTTTAATTTTATATATTTCATTCCCCCTAAAGTACAATGACAGAGTTGGAGCAATAAATATTGATGACAACCAAACAATCCCTTCAATGCACTATTACAGTATACATCGACATCTAATCCCTCACTACAAAAAAGTAATTAGGTGACTTTTCTGTTTTTGAAATTACTCGCTCAAGAAAATATATATTTTTGTTCTCCAAAGCGCAGCAGAAATTTGTGTTTATCAAATTTTGTAGTTGCTGAGAGTTTCAGCTGACCCGATGGAAAATGATTGCAGCAAACTTTAGATCCTGCCAAGCAAGACCCCTCTCTTTATGATCCCTGTGACACTGAGAATGATTGAACAGTATTGAAAGACAGCAACTGTGCGAATACCCATGGTAAACCGTATTTACCTCCCCAACCTGTTTACACTCAGCAGTGAAGGCAGTGATCAACATCGGGGCCAGTCAGTCAGACTATGGGCTGGGATAGTCCAGTAGCTGGATGTTTGTAACGACAAATGAGATCATTCTTAAACAATGAGCTGGGTCAAATATTTCCAACATGCCTGCTGGTCAACAACCAGGTCCCGAGTGAAGTTATAATTCTATCCAATCCACTAATTCCTGAGTTATTCAAGTCAAAAGCCGCAAAGCCAATTCATCAAATATATAGAAAAATTACTGCACTGTCGTCCTGCAGTTCTGATCGATTTGGAACAAAAATTGTTAACAGAAAACTGCATTATATAATAAAGAGAAAAATGTCACACAGCTCATATTCGATCAGTCCCAAATAATCCCAGTATAAATTAGAGCCAAAATAAATTAAGCATGTTGAAATGAAGTGAGTGTGAATGACAATGTTCAGATCAATTGTAAAACCCTCGCTCAATAAAGAAACTGTGAAGGAGAGAATTTTACTTTTTGTTCTCTGCGTTGATGCAAGGCAGATAATCATCAGCGAACGGATGGGAAATTAATAAATTAAACAAAATGATTATGATTTGTAACTTTCATTTAATTTTTGAAAGAGCAACACCTACCCATAATCCTTGCATCATCTATTGTTCCAGTTGTGGAACTAATTGTGTTGAACATGTGGATTTCCAATACGTTTTCTCCAAAAACTGTTAATACCAACCTATTCTTTCCACAGAATACAACTACCATCAGTATGGTAATGTCTTTAATTTTACTGATCAGTTTCTCAATAAGGAATAAGGACACAGACACTGAACAATAAAAATGTCGATGACAGCCAATCACAAATCCCATCCTTGCCCCATCACTCTGCACATTGACATCTACTCCCTTGTTACAAAGTATTCATGGGGTTGATTCCCTATTGTTGAAATTATTCATCAAAATATGAATATGTTTCTGTTATCAGAAGATGCAGCAGAAATTACATCAACCAAGCTTTCTCATTAATTAAATCTTCAGCTGACCCCATGAAATTATAATAACAATAATAACTATAATCTTTATTGTCACAAGTGGGCTTACAGTAACACAGCAATGATGTTACCGTGAAAAGCACCGCGTGGCCACATTTCGGCGACTGTTCAGGTACACTGAGGGAGAATTCAGAATGTCCAATTCAGCTAACAGCACGTCTTTCAGGACTTGTGGGAGGAAACATGAGCACCCGGAGGAAACCCATGTAGATTCCGCACAGACAGAAACCCAAGCCAGGAATCGAACCTGGGAACCTGACGCTGTGAAGCAACAGTGCTAACCACTGTGCTACCGTGCCGCCCATTGATAACAGCAAATTTCAGATCCTGCTCAGTCAAACCCAGCCTCCAGCCTCTCACTTTGTAATCCCGATAGGAGGGCACAGAAGATGTTTGTATATGCCGACTGTGGGAAGAACCATGGTAAACTGCATCTACCTCCCACACTGTATGAGGACCGTAATCGCATCAATTGTCACAATATGCCGAATACATTGTGTTCACTGCTCGGCACATCAACATTCAGACATCATGTGAACATATCATTCTAAACAATCAATGATAGCTCAGCTATTAAATTCAGTGCTGTCCTGTGGAATTGGGGATGGATTAATCAGACAAACATGCAAAGTTATACAACTTGATAGCTTAGCAAGATGACAAATAATCAGCATTCTTCCATTTTTGTCACAGCTAAATGCTGTGGTAAATAGCAGACAGGAATGTCACAAAGTTTGTACATTACCTGTTCTGGAGCTGAAATGAACTGAAATTAATTGAAATGATGGAAATGTGAAAGATCACATTTCTTTCATTTGCGAAAATCTGTTCTGTTATAATTCTAAAAGGGAAATATACATTTTACTCTGCACTTTAGTGCAAGATAATTTGATATACATTTGAATCACGAGAAAGGAGCAATAAACTGCTACAAAATTTAAGAAGTGCAATGTCCCTTCAATATTTGGAAAATAATTATTAACCCAACAACTGTGCAACGTGTAAGGAACCGAATATCGAACTGGTTTTGTGTGAATGAAGTTTTCCAATTCATTCTTTGCAAACAATGTTAACTTCAATCTGTTTGTTCCACAGATTACAATAGTTATCCAGGTAAAGTATTAACTTTAATTTTATATAATTCACTCTCCATAAAGTACAGTGGCAGAGTTGGAGCAATAAATATTGATGATAGCCAAACAACCCCATCAATGCACCATTACAGTATACATCGACATCTAATCCCTCACTACAAAGTATTAATTAGGTGAATTTTCTGTTTTTGAAATTACTCGCTGAAGAAACTATATATTTTTGTTTTCCAAAACGCAGCAGAAATTGGTATTTCTCAAATGTTGTATTTGCCGAGAGTTTCAGTTGACCCTATGAAAAATGTTAACAGCAAACTTTAGATCCTGCCAAGTAAGACCTGTCCCTTTATGATCCCTGTAACACTGAGAATGAATGAACAGTATTGAAAGACAGCAACAGTGAGAATACACATGGTAAACCGCATTTACCTCCCCAACCTGTTTACAGTCAGCAGTGAAGGCAATGTTCAACATCGGGGCAAGTCATTCAGACTATTGGCTGGAATAGTTCAGTAGCTGAATGTTTTTAACGGCAAATGAGATAGTTCTATCCAATCAGCTGTGTCAAATATTTCCAACATGCCTGCTGGTCAACATCGAGGAACAGAGTGAAGTTATAATTCTATCCAATACAGAGCTTTTTGAGTTAATCAAGTCTGTCCTGCCCTAAGATGTGACCATTAACCAGACCGGAAGGATAATTTATCAAATATATAGAAAAATTCCTGCACTGTCGTCATACAGTTCTGATCGTTTGGGAACAATAAATTGTTAACAAATACATGCATTATATAATAAAGAGAAGAATGTCACACAACTCAGTCCCAAATACTCCTAGTATAAATTAGAGCCATAAATAAATTAAGCTTGTTGAAATGAAGTGAGTGTGAATGGCAATATTCATATCAATTGTAAAAACTTAGCTCAGTAAGTAATCTATGAAGGAAAGAATTTTATATTTTACTCTCTGCATTAATGCAAGACAGATAATCATCTGTGAACGGCTGGGAATTAATAAAGTGAAAGAAAATGATTATGATTCGGATATTTAATTTAATTGAAAGAGCAACAGCGACCCATAATCCTTGCACCATTTATTGTTCCAGTTGTAGAACTAATTGTGTTGAACATGTGGATTTCCAATACGTTTTCTCCAAAAACTGTTAATACCAATCTATTCTTTCCACAGATTACAACTACCATCAGTATGGTAATGTCTTTAATTTTACTGATCAGTTTCTCAACAAGGAATAAGGACACAGGCACTGAACAATAAAAATGTCGATGACAGCCAATCACAAATCCCATCCTTGCCCCATCACTCTGGACATTGACATCTACTCCCTTGTTACAAAGTATTCATGGGGTTGATTCCCTATTGTTGAAATTATTCATCAAAATATGAATATGTTTCTGTTATCAGAAGATGCAGCAGAAATTACATAAACCAAGCTTTCTCATTAATTAAATCTTCAGCTGACCCCATGAAATTATAATAACAATAATAATTGTAATCTTTATTGTCACAAGTGGGCTTACAGTAGCACAGCAATGATGTTATCGTGAAAAGCACTGCGTCGCCACATTCCAGCGACTGTTCAGGTACACTGAGGGAGAATTCAGAATGTCCAATTCAGCTAACAGCACGTCTTTCAGGACTTGTGGGAGGAAACATGAGCACACGGAGGAAACCCATGTAGATTCCGCACAGACAGTGACCCAAGCCAGGAATCGAACCTGGGGACCTGACGCTGTGAAGCAACAGTGCTAACCACTGTGCTACCATGCCGCCCATTGATAACAGCAAATTTCAGATCCTGCTCAGTCAAACCCAGCCTCCAGCCTCTCACTTTGTAATCCCAATAGGAGGGCACAGAAGATGTTTGTATATGCCGACTGTGGGAAGAACCATGGTAAACTGCATCTACCTCCCACACTGTGTGAGGACCGTAATCGCATCAATTGTCACAATATGCCGAATACATTGTGTTCACTGCTTGGCACATCAACATTCAGACATCATGTGAACATATCATTCTAAACAATCAATGATAGCTCAGCTATTAAATTCAGTGCTGTCCTGTGGAATTGGGGATGGATTAATCAGACAAACATGCAAAGTTATACAACTTGATAGCTTAGCAAGATGACAAATAATCAGCATTCTTCCATTTTTCTCACAGCTAAATGCTGTGGTAAATAGCAGACAGGAATGTCACAAAGTTTGTACATTACCTGTTCTGGAGCTGAAATGAACTGAAATTAATTGAAATGATGGAAATGTGAAAGATCACATTTTTTTCATTTGCGAAAATCTGTTCTGTTATAATTCTAAAAGGGAAATATACATTTTACTACATTTGAATCACGAGAAAGGATCAATAAACTGCTACAAAATATGAGAAGTGCAATGTCCCTTCAATATTTGGAAAAGAATTAATAACCCAACAACTGTGCAATGTGTAAGGAACCGAATATCGAACTGGTTTTGTGTGAATGAAGTTTTCCAATTCATCCTTTGCAAACAATGTTAACTTCAATCTGTTTGTTCCACAGATTACAATAGTTATCCAGGTAAAGTATTAACTTTAATTTTATATATTTCACTCTCCATAAAGTACAGTGGCAGAGTTGGAGCAATAAATATTGATGATAGCCTAACAACCCCATCGATGCACGATTACAGTATACATCGACATCTAATCCCTCACTACAAAGTATTAATTAGGTGAATTTTCTGTTTTTGAAATTACTCGCTGAAGAAACTATATATTTTTGTTTTCCAAAACGCAGCAGAAATTGGTATTTCTCAAATGTTGTATTTGCCGAGAGTTTCAGTTGACCCTATGAAAAATGTTAACAGCAAACTTTAGATCCTGTCCCTTTATGATCCCTGTAACACTGAGAATGAATGAACAGCATTGAAAGACAGCAACAGTGAGAATATCCATGGTAAACCGCATGTACCTCCCCAACCTGTTTACACTCAGCAGTGAAGGCAGTGATCAACATCGGGGCAAGTCATTCAGACTATTGGCTGGGATAGTCCAGTAGCTGAATGTTTTTAACGGCAAATGAGATAGTTCTATCCAATCAGTTGTGTCAAATATTTCCAACATGCCTGCTGGTCAACATCGAGGAACAGAGTGAAGTTATAATTCTATCCAATTCTGAGCTTTTTGAGTTACTCAAGTCTGTCCTGCCCTAAGATGTGACCATTAACCAGACCGGAAGGATAATTTATCAAATATATAGAAAAATTCCTGCACTGTCGTCATACAGTTCTGATCGTTTGGGAACAATAAATTGTTAACAAATACATGCATTATATAATAAAGAGAAGAATGTCACACAACTCATACTGGATCAGTACCAAATAATCCCAGTATAAATTAGAGCCATAAATAAATTAAGCTTGTTGAAATGAAGTGAGTGTGAATGGCAATATTCATATCAATTGTAAAAACTTAGCTCAGTAAGTAATCTATGAAGGAAAGAATTTTATATTTTACTCTTTGCATTAATGCAAGACAGATAATCATCTGTGAACGGCTGGGAATTAATAAACTGAAAGAAAATGATTATGATTCGGATATTTTATTTAATTATTGAAAGAGTAACACCGACCCATAATCCTTGCACCATTTATTGTTCCAGTTGTAGAACTAATTGTGTTGAACATGTGGATTTCCAAGCGATTCTCTCAACAAGTGTTAACACCAATCTATTCTTTCCGCAGTATACCACAGCTACGACCATGGTAATGTCTTTACTTTTACTGATCAGTTTCTCAACAATGAATAAGGACACAAACACTGAACAATATAAGATGTTGAAGACAGCCAATTGCAAATTGAACACTGCCCCATCACCCTGCACATTGACATCTACTCCCTTGTTACACAGTACCCATTGGGTTTATTTGCTATTATTGAAATTACTGGTCAGGAAATGAGTATGTTTCTGTTGTGAGAAAATGCAGCAGAAATTACATCATCCAAGCTTTCTAACTAATTAAATATTCAGCTGACCCAATGAAATATGACAGCAGCAAATTTCAGAACCTGCTCAGTCAAACCCAGCCTCTCACTTTGTGATCCCGATAGGAGAACACAAATTATATTTGCACACACCGACTGTGGGGAAATCCATGGTGAACTGCATCTACCTCCCACACTGTGTGAGGACTGTAATAAAATCAATGGTCACAATATGCCTAATATATTGTGTTCACCGGTGGACACATCAACATCCAGGCAGCATGGGAACATATCATGCTAAACAATTAATGATGGCCACAGCTATTGAATTTAGTGCTGCTCTGTGGTATTGGTAAGGATTAATCAGACAAACATGCAAATTTATACAAATTGATCGTTTAGCAAAGTGCTAAATAATCAGCATTCCTCCATTTTTGTCACAATGAACAGCGACACGCTGTGGTGAATATCAGACAAAGGAATGTCACATAGTTTGTACATTACCTGTTCTGGAGCTAAAATTAACTGAAATCAATTGAAATGGTGAAAATGTGAAAGAACAAATTTGTTTAGCCTGTTAAAATCTGTACCCTTATAATCCTAAAGGAGGGAGATATACATTTTGTTCTGTACTTTAGGGAAAGATAATTAGATATTCATCTGAACTGTGGGAAAGGATCAATAAACTGCTAAAACAAATATGCACAGCAATGTTTCTTCAATATCTGGAAAAGAATTAATAACCCAGCAACTGTGCAACGTGTAAGAGTTACTCAAGTCTGTCCTGCCCTGCTCGGTGAAATTAACCAGACTGCAAGGCTAATTTATCAAATATATAGAAAAATTACTGCACTGTTGTCATACAGTTCTGATTGTTTTGGAACAACAAATTATTAACAAATAAATGCATTCTATAATAAAGCAAAGGATGTCACACAATTCACACTGGCGTCGATGGTAGCCATGATGTGGAGATGCCGGCGTTGGACTGGGGTGAGCACAGTAAGAGATCTTACAACACCAGGTTAAAGTCCAACAGGTTTGTTTCGATGTCACTAGCTTTCGGAGCACTGCTCCTTCCTCAGGTGAAGGAGCAGAGCTCACCTGAGGAAGGAGCAATGCTCCGAAAGCTAGTGTTTGAAACAAACCTGTTGTGCTTTAACCTGGTGTTGTAAGATCTCTTACTGAACTCATACTGGATCAGCCCCAAATAATCCTAGAATAAATTAGAGCCATAAATAAATTAAGCAAGTTGAAATGAAGTCAGTGTGAATGGCAATGTTCATATCAATTGTAACAACTTAGCTCAATAAGTAATCTGTGAAGGAGAGAATTTTATATTTTATTCTCTGCGTTAATGCAAGACAAATATTCATCTGTGAACGGCTGGGAATTAATAAACTGAAAGAAAATGATTATGATTCGGATATTTTATTTAATTTTTGAAAGAGCAACACCTACCCATAATCCTTGCACCATTTATTGTTCCAGTTGTGTTACTAATTGTGTTGAACATGTGGATTCCCAATATATTCTCTCAAAGAGTGTTAACACCAATCTATTCCTTCCACAGGACACTACGGCCACCATGGTATTGTCTTTACTTTTATTGTTCAGCTTTTCAACAAGGAATAAGCATTCCTCCATTTTTGTCACAATGAACAGCGACACGCGGTGGTGAATATCAGACAAAGGAATGTCACATAGTTTGTACATTACAGTTCTGGAACTAAAATGAACTGAAATTAGTTGAAATTAAGGAAATGTTGGACGGTAAATGTGTTTAGTTTGTGAACATCTATACCGTTATAATCCTAAGAATGAAATATACATTTTGCTCTGTACTAAAAAGCAAGATAATTAGATATTCAGCTGAAAAATGAGAAGGGATCATAAACTGTTTTATAAAAATGATGAACAGTAATGTTGCTTTAATATTTGGAACAGCAATAATCACCAATCATCTGTGCAATGTGTAAGGTCGTGTTTTTCACACTTCCTTTCCTGGGACCCACTTTTGCCAGCTGGCCGACCTCCAAGACCCATGCCATGTTCCCTCACCTCTAATGCGTTTGATCCTAATGAGTCACTGGGAGCTAACTTTAAAAAAATAAACACACACACACAAGATTGGATTTCACTCAAGAAATGTTTCCAATTTTGAAAATGATCAATTGGACTCTGCACAAGCATTTTGCTCCCAGTGAAGAGAGCGCCCTTCCCAACCACGGGTAACAGTCACACCTTCTAATACATCACTGCCGCGCTCTCCTGGACCATTTTTGTTATCGGGATGATTGGCAATGTGACTTTGCTGAGGATTACCATAAGGTACATTTGCTCCCCTCTGTAATCCGCATTCCCCGCCTGCAGATAAGATCATCTTTATTATTGTCACAAGTAGGCTTACATTAACACTGCAATGAAGCTACAGTGAAAATCCCCTCATTGCCACATTCCGGCGCCTGTTCGGGTACACAGAGGGAGAATTCAGAACGTCCAATTCGCCTAACAGCACGTCTTTCGGGACTTGTGAGAGGAAACGGGAGCACCCAGAGGAAATCCACGCAGGCACGGGGAGAATGTGCAGACTCCTCACAGAAAGTGACCCAAGCCAGCAATCGAACGATATTGATGAGAGCCAAACGCAATCCCTTCAATCCACTATTACGCTCACTGTATATTCACATTTAATTACTCACTACAAAGTATTAATTAGGTGAACTTTCTCTTCTCAAAATTACTCGGCAAGAAAAAGATATTTTTTTCCCACAAAGCAGCAAAAATTAGTATTTCCCAACTTTTGTAGTTGACTAGAGGTTTATCTGACCCTATGATTGTGTCCAGAAATATCTAGTCGTTAGCCACTCCCCTTATGATTACTCTACACAGGCAATGAACTATGAGTATTGAAAGATAGCAACAGTGAGAATACCCATGGTAAACTGCATTTACCTCCCCAACCTGTGTACAGTCAGCAGTGAAGGCAATGCTCAACATCGGGGCAAGTCATTCAGACTATTAATGGTTCGGATAGTTCAGTAGCTGGAAGTTTAACGTCAGATGAGATAGTTCTACCCAATCTGGGATGTCAAATGTTTCCAGTTTACCTCTGGTCAACAAGCAGATAGCAAGAACTTAAAATTCTATCCAGTTCGGATCATTCTGAGTTACTCAAGTCTGTCCTGGCCTGAGATTTGACCATTCACCATCCGCAAGGCTAATTTTTTAAATCCATAGAAATATTGCTGCACTGTTGCCAAACAGTTAGGATAGTTTTGTAAAACTGCATTGAATAACAGAGCGAAGAATGCCACACAACTCATACTGGATGTGCCCCAAATAAACCTTTTCATTTCATTAATTTTGAAAAGACCCAAATCTGTGCCATGCTGAATGTGCCAATTGCTGAACTGTTTGGATAGAAAATGTGGATTTCCAAGTAATTTTCTGCAGTCGGCGTTGACACCTATCTGTTTGTTCCACAGGATACGGAAATTATGGCAAGTATTGTCTTTATTTGTATAGATCTGTCGCACCCCCACGAATAAGAACAGAGAGAGTGAGGAACAAAACTGTCGATGGGAGTGAATCGGGAGTATTGTAGGGCACCAAAAGTGATGCTGGTCCTGGAGCAATGTAGGACATTAATTGGGCTAGCACATGGAGCTCGTGCAATTCCAATGCATGCCCATGTGCGAGACGACGGGGTTGGGATCGGCACTGGGGGGCCTGACAAGCAGGAACTGCACATAAGCACTCGACTCTTCATACATTCTCATCCCAGCCAGGCAGGTGGCACTGACTGCACTGGAGCTTGCCCATCTCATTGATGGGTTAGCTGGGGCAAGAGGGTACCTAGGGGGGTGCCCGTAACACCCCCGACTTTCGGCTGATGAGCGATTCTCCGCCTGAATGCAGGATTAATTCAGTTAATTTTCTGTTCTGAAATTACTGAAGGTAAAAATATACTTTAGTTCCCCAAAACGCAACGGAAAATGGGATTTACCAAATTGTGTAGTTGATTAAAGGTTCAGCTGACCTATCAAAAAAAGATAACAGCAAACTTTAGACTCTGCTCAGGAATTCCTAGTCTTTGGCCTCTCCCTTTATGATTTCTGTAACGCAGGGAAGGAACTAACAGTATTGAAAGACAGTAACAGTGAGAATACCCATGGTAAACTCCCCTGCGTACAGTCAGCAGTGAAGGCAATGGTCAACATAGGGGCAAGTCATTAATACCATTGGCTGGAATTGTCCAGCAGCTGATTGTTTAACGTCAAATTGAGATAGTTCTGTCCAATCAGCTGTGCCAATTAATACCAACTTACCTACTAGTGAACAAGCAGGTTCAAAATGAACTATCCAATCAGGATCCTTCTGGGTTACTCAAGTCTGTCCTGCACTGAGATGTGATCATTAACCAGACCACAATGCACATTTAACAATATTGCTGAAAAAACTCAGCAGGCCTGTCCCATCTATCAGGAGAGAAACCTGTTTCTTGTTTTGGATTCCATCATCTGCAGTATTTTTGTTATTTTATACATATTGCTGCACTGCTGACGAACAGTTCTGACTTTTTTTAAATGATGAATGTTTAAAATCGGCATTAAATAACAGAGAGAGGAAAACATGCTACACAACTCATGCAGGATTGTCCCCAAATAATTCAAGTATAAATTAGAGCCATAAACAACTTAAGCAAGTTGAAATTTGGGTGTGAATGGTAAACATTAGTTAAAAACCGAGGTAAATACATAAACTATGAAGGAGAGAAATTTGCATTTTATTCTCTACTTTGGTGCAAGACAGTTCGATATTCACCTGCAAAGGGAGGAGATAGGAATAACCATGAAAATAAAATCATTTGAATGGAAATTTTCATTTCATTTTTGAAAGAACCACACCAACCTTCTAATGCTTTCATTGTTGAATGTTCCAATTGTGAATCTCATTGCTTTGAAAATGTAAATTTCCAAAACATTCTCTCCACAAACTGTTAACACCAATCTATTCTTTTCTATCCGCAGGACGCAGCTACTCCAACAGAGGTAGTGATTTTAATTTTACTGATCCGATTTTCAACAAGGAATAAGGACACAGACACTGAATAATAAAAGATGTTGGTGGCTGCCAATCACAAGTCCCGTCTCTCCCTAATTACCCTGCACATTGACGTCTATTCCCTTGTTACAAAGTATTCACGGAGTCAATGCTGGTCCAGGAATAAATATATGTTTTTGTTATGGGAAGGTACAGCAGAACTGACACTTCTAATTGACAAAATGTTCAGCTGACCAATGAAATATGATTACAGCAAATTTCAGATCCTGTCCAGGCAACGACACCCACCATTCTCTCACTTGGTGATTCCAATAATGCTCGGAGGGCAGGGAGAGTATCTGAAGGCAACAACAGTGGTTAAACCCATGGCATCTACCGCCCCAACCAGTGTATGCTCATTAATAGAGGCAATGCTCAAAATAAGCCAAATATTTCAAATAGCTGTTGGACAGGTTATCATCTGGTTACAATATGAATATATAATTCTGTCCTATTGGTGTCTTTCCGAGCTCTTAAAAGCAGTCCTATCCTGAAATGTGATCATTAACCAGACCGTAATGAAAATTCATTCCAATGAAGAACTTTGCACGGTTGAATTAAATTCTGCACCCCGAACAATTTTCGTTGTATATAATTGCATGAAAGCTTCATTGAATAGCTGACAAAGCAATGTCAGATAAGACCATAAGACATAGGAGCAGAATTCGGCCACTCGGCCCATCGCGTCTGCTCTGCCATGCAATCATGGCTGATATTTTTCTCATCCCCATTCTCCTGCCTTCGCCCCATAACCCCTGATCCCCTTATTACGCAAGAACCTATCTATCTCTGTCTTTAGGACACTCAGTGATTTGGCCTCCACAGCCTTCTGCGGAAAAGGGTCTAACAGATTCCCCACCCTCTGGCTGAAGACATTCCTCCTCATCTCTGTTTTAAAGGATCGTCCCTTTATGCTGAGATTGTGTCCTCTGGTTCTACTTTTTCCTACTAGTGGAAACATCCTCTCCACGTCCACTCTATCCAGGCTTCGCAGTATCCTGTAACTTTGAATAAGATCCCTGCTCATCCTCCTAAATGCCAATGAGTACAGACCCAGAGTCCTCAACCGCTCCTCGTAAGACAAGTTCTTCATTCCACAGACCATTCTTATGAACCTCTTCTGGAACCTTTCCAAGGCCAGCACATCCTTCCTTAGATATGAGGCCCAAAACTGCTCACAATACTCCAAATGGGGTCTGACCAGAGCCTTATACAGCCTCAAAAGTAGATTCCCAGCTCTTATATTCTAGCCCTCTCGACATGAATGTTAAAATTGCATTTGCCTTCCTAACTGCCGACTGAACCTGCACATTAACCTTAAGAGAACTTTGAACAAGGAGTCCTCAGTCCCTTTGTGCTTCTGATTTCCTAATATTTTCCCCAGTTTGAAAATACTCTATGTCTCCATTCTTCCTTCCAAAGTGCATAACCTCACACTTTTCCACATTGTATTCCATCTGCCACTTCATTGCCCATTCTCCTCGCCTGCCCAAGTCCTTCTGAGCCCCTCTGCTACCTCAATACTATCTGTCCCTCTGCATATCTTTGTATTATCTGCTCATAGATAGCTTAATAGATCGCTCATACATTATCTGTCCCCGAATGATCTTATCGAAACATAGAATCTAAATTAACTTCAATGAATTGAAATGAAGGGAGACTGAAGGGTAAAATGTGTTTTGTTTGTGAAATTTATTGCCAAGCTAGAATTTGTGATGAAGTTAAATATTGCCTTGATGTGAAATAATGCGATATTGATCGGAAAAGGGAGAAATTATGAAAAAAACTGAAATTAAACAAGAATGCTCCTTTAATTTTGAAAAGACCCAAATCTGTGCCATGCTGAATGTGCCAATTGCTGAACTGTTTGGATAGAAAATGTGGATTTCCAAGTAATTTTCTGCAGACGGTGTTGACACCTATCTGTTTGTTCCACAACATATGGAAATTATGGCAAGTATTGTCTATTTTTGGAGATCTGTTGCACCCCCACGAATAAGAACAGAGAGAGTGAGGAACAAAACTGTCGATGGGAGTGAATCGGGAGTATTGTAGGGCACCAAAAGAGACACCGGTCCTGGAGCAATGTAGGACATTAATTGGGCTAGCACATGGAGCTCGTGCAATTCCAATGCATGCCCATGTGCGAGACGACGGGGTCGGGATCGGCACTGGGGGGCCTGACAAGCAGGAACTGCACATAAGCACTCGACTCCTCACACATTCTCATCCTAGCCAGGCAGTTGGCACTGGCTGCGCTGGAGCTTGCCCATCTCATTGATGGGTTAGCTGGGGCAAGAGGGTACCTAGGGGGGTGCCCGTAACACCCCCGACTTTCGGCTGACGAGCGATTCTCCGCCTGAATGCGGTATTAATTCAGTTAATTTTCTGTTCTGAAATTACTCAAGGTATAAATATACTTTAGTTCTCCAAAACGCACCGGAAAATGGGATTTACCAAATTGTATAGTTGATTAAAGGTTCAGCTGACCTATGAAAAAAAGATAACAGCAAACTTTAGACTCTGCTCAGGAATTCCTAGTCTTTGTCCTCTCCCTTTATGATTTCTGTAACGCAGGGAATGAACTAACAGTATTGAAAGACAGTAACAGTGAGAATACCCATGGTAAACTCCCCTGCGTACAGTCAGCAGTGAAGGCAATGGTCAACATAGGGGCAAGTCATTAATACCATTGGCTGGAATTATCCAGCAGCTGATTGTTTAACGCCAAATGAGATAGATCTATCCAATCAGATGTGTCAATTATTTCCATCTTACCTACTTGTGAACAAGCAGGTTCAAAATTAACTTATAATTCTTCCAATCAGGATACTTTTTGGTTACTCAAGTCTGTCCTGCCCTGAGATGAGATCATTAACCAGACCACAATGCACATTTAACAATACTGCTGAAAAAACTCAGCAGGCCTGTCCCATCTATCAGGAGAAAACCTGTTTCTTGTTTTGGATTCCATCATCTGCAGTATTTTTGTTACTTTATACATATTGCTGCGCTGCTGACGAACAGTTCTGACTTTTTAAAAATGATGAATAGTTAAAATCGGTATTAAATAACAGAGAGAGGAAAACAAGTTACACAACTCATGCAGGGTTGTCCCCAAATAATTCAAGTATAAATTAGAGCCATAAACAACTTAAGCAAGTTGAAATTTGGGTGTGGATGGTAAACATTAGTTAAAAACCGAGGTAAATACATAAACTATGAAGGAGAGAAATTTGCATTTTATTCTCTACTTTGGTGCAAGACAGTTCGATATTCACCTGCAAAGGGAGGAGATAGGAATAACCATGAAAATAAAATCATTTGAATGGAAATTTTCATTTAATTTTTGAAAGAACCACACCAACATTCTAATGCTTGCATTGTTGAATGTTCCAATTGTGAATCTCATTGCTTTGAAAATGTAGATTTCCAAAACACTCTCTCCACAAACTGTTAACACCAATCTATTCTTTTCTATCCGCAGGACGTGGCATCTCCAACAGAGGTAGTGATTTTAATTTTACTGATCCGATTTTCAACAAGGAATAAGGACACAGACACTGAATAATAAAAGATGTTGGTGGCTGACAATCACAAGTCCCGTCTCTGCCTAATTACCCTGCACATTGACGTCTATTCCCTTGTTACAAAGTATTCACGGAGTCAATGATGGTCAAGGAATAAATATATGTTTTTGTTATGGGAAGGTACAGCAGAACTGACACTTCTAATTGACAAAATGTTCAGCTGACCAATGAAATATGATTACAGCAAATTTCAGATCCTGTCCAGGCGAAGCCACCCACCTGGCTCTCACTTGGTGATTCCAATAATGCTCAGAGGGCAGGGAGAGTATCTGAAGGCAACAACAGTGGTTAAACCCATGGCATCTACCGCCCCAACCAGTGTATGCTCATTAATAGAGGCAATGCTCAAAATAAGCCAAATATTTCAAATAGCTGTTGGACAGGTTACCATCTGGTTACAATATGAATATATCATTCTGTCATTTTGGTGGCTTTCCGAGCTCTTAAAATCAGTCCTATCCTGAAATGTGATCATTAACCAGACCGTAATCAAAATTCATTCAACTGAAGAACTTCGCACGGTTGAAATTAATTCTGCACCTCGAACAATTTTCGTTATATATAATTGCATGAAAGCTTCATTGAATAGCTGACAAAGGAATGTCAGATAAGACCATAAGACATAGGAGCAGAATTCGGCCACTCGGCCCATCGAGTCTGTACCGCCATGCAATCATGGCTGATATTTTCGTCATCCCCATTCTCCTGCCTTCTCCCCATAACCCCTGATCCCCTTATTATGCAAGAACCTATCTATCTCTGTCTTAAGGACACTCAGTGATTTGGCCTCCACAGCCTCCTGCGGCAAAGGGTCTAACAGATTCCCCACCCTCTGGCTGAAGAAATTCCTCCTCATCTCTGTTTTAAAGGATCATCCCTTTAGTCTGAGATTGTGTCCTCTGGTTCTACTTTTTCCTACTAGTGGAAACATCCTCTCCACGTCCACTCTATCCAGGCCTCGCAGTATCCTGTAACTTTGAATAAGATCCCCCCTCATCCTCCTAAATGCCAACGAGTACAGACCATGAGTCCTCGACCGTTCCTCATACGACAAGCCGTTCATTCCATGGACCATTCTTTTGAACCTCCTCTGGAACCTTTCCAAGGCCAGCACATCCTTCCTTAGATATGAGGCCCAAAACTGCTCGCAATACTCCAAAGGGGGTCTGACCAGAGCCTGATACAGCCTCAAAAGTAGATTCTCAGCTCTTATATTCAAGCCCTCTCGACATGAATGTTAAAATTGCATTTGCCTTCCTAACTGCCGACTGAACCTGCACATTAACCTTAAGAGAATTTGTGATGGAGATAAATATTGCCTTGATGTGAAATAATTCGATATTGATCGGAAAAGGGAGAAGTGATGAAAAAAACTGAAATTAAACAAGAATGCTCCTTTGATTTTGAAAAGACCCAAATCTGTGCCATGCTGAATGTGCCAATTGCTGAACTGTTTGGATAGAAAATGTGGATTTCCAAGTAATTTTCTGCAGTCGGTGTTGACACGTATCTGTTTGTTCCACAGGATACGGAAATTATGGCAAGTATTGTCTTTATTTGTATAGATCTGTCGCACCCCCACGAATAAGAACAGAGAGAGTGAGGAACAAAACTGTCGATGGGAGTGAATCGGGAGTATTGTAGGGCACCAAAAGTGATGCTGGTCCTGGAGCAATGTAGGACATTAATTGGGCTAGCACATGGAGCTCGTGCAATCACAATGCATGCCCATGTGCGAGACGACGGGGTCGGGATCGGCACTGGGGGGCCTGACAAGCAGGAACTGCACATAAGCACTCGACTCCTCACACATTCTCATCCCAGCCAGGCAGGTGGCACTGGCTGCACTGGAGCTTGCCCATCTCATTGATGGGTTAGCTCGGGCAACAGGGTCCCTAGGGAGGTGCCCGTAACACCCCCGACTTTCGGCTGACGAGCGATTCTCCGCCTGAATGCGCTATTAATGCAGTTAATTTTCTGTTCTGAAATTACTCAAGGTATAAATATACTTTAGTTCTCCAAAACGCACCGGAAAATGGGATTTACCAAATTGTATAGTTGATTAGAGGTTCAGCTGACCTATCAAAAAAAGATAACAGCAAACTTTAGACTCTGCTCAGGAATTCCTAGTCTTTGGCCTCTCCCTTTATGATTTCTGTAACGCAGGGAATGAACTAACAGTATTGAAAGACAGTAACAGTGAGAATACCCATGGTAAACTCCCCTGCGTACAGTCAGCAGTGAAGGCAATGGTCAACATAGGGGCAAGTCATTCATACCATTGGCTGGAATTGTCCAGCAGCTGATTGTTTAACGTCAAATTGAGATAGTTCTGTCCAATCAGCTGTGCCAATTAATACCAACTTACCTACTAGTGAACAAGCAGGTTCAAAATGAACTATCCAATCAGGATCCTTCTGGGTTACTCAAGTCTGTCCTGCACTGAGATGTGATCATTAACCAGACCACAATGCACATTTAACAATATTGCTGAAAAAACTCAGCAGGCCTGTCCCATCTATCAGGAGAGAAACCTGTTTCTTGTTTTGGATTCCATCATCTGCAGTATTTTTGTTATTTTATACATATTGCTGCACTGCTGACGAATAGTTCTGACTTTTTAAAAATGATGAATATTTAAAAACGGCATTAAATAACAGAGAGAGGAAAACATGTTACACAACCCATGCAGGATTGTCCCCAAATAATTCAAGTACAAATTAGAGCCATAAACAACTTAATCAAGTTGAAATTTGTTTGTGAATGGTAAACATTAGTTAAAAACCGAGGTAAATACGTAAACTATGAAGGAGAGAAATTTGCATTTTATTCTCTACTTTGGTGCAAGACAGTTCGATATTCACCTGCAAAGGGAGGAGATAGGAATAACCATGAAAATAAAATCATTTGAATGGAAATTTTCATTTAATTTTTAAAAGAACCACACCAACCTTCTAATGCTTGCATTGTTGAATGTTCCAATTGTGAATCTCATTGCTTTGAAAATGTAGATTTCCAAAACACTCTCTCCACAAACTGTTAACGCCAATCTATTCTTTTCTATCCGTAGGAGGCAGATCCTCCAACAGAGGTAGTGATTTTAATTTTACTGATCCGATTTTCAACAAGGAATAAGGACACAGACACTGAATAATAAAAGATGTTGGTGGCTGACAATCACAAGTCCCGTCTCTCCCTAATTACCCTGCACATTGACGTCTATTCCCTTGTTACAAAGTATTCACGGAGTCAATGCTGGTCAAGGAATAAATATATGTTTTTGTTATGGGAAGTTACAGCAGAACTGACACTTCTAATTGACAAAATGTTCAGCTGACCAATGAAATATGATTACAGCAAATTTCAGATCCTGTCCAGGCGAAGCCACCCACCTGGCGCTCACTTGGTGATTCCAATAATGCTCGGAGGGCAGGGAGAGTATCTGAAGGCAACAACAGTGGTTAAACCCATGGCATCTACCGCCCCAACCAGTGTATGCTCATTAATAGAGGCAATGCTCAAAATAAGCCAAATATTTCAAATAGCTGTTGGACAGGTTACCATCTGGTTACAATATGAATATATAATTCTGTCCTATTGGTGGCTTTCCGAGCTCTTAAAATCAGTCCTATCCTGAAATGTGATCATTAACCAGACCGTAATCAAAATTCATTCAACTGAAGAACTTCGCACGGTTGAAATTAATTCTGCACCTCGAACAATTTTCGTTATATATAATTGCATGAAAGCTTCATTGAATAGCTGACAAAGGAATGTCAGATAAGACCATAAGACATAGGAGCAGAATTCGGCCACTCGGCCCATCGAGTCTGTACCGCCATGCAATCATGGCTGATATTTTCGTCATCCCCATTCTCCTGCCTTCTCCCCATAACCCCTGATCCCCTTATTACGCAAGAACCTATCTATCTCTGTCTTAAGGACACTCAGTGATTTGGCCTCCACAGCCTCCTGCGGCAAAGGGTCTAACAGATTCCCCACCCTCTGGCTGAAGAAATTCCTCCTCATCTCTGTTTTAAAGGATCATCCCTTTAGTCTGAGATTGTGTCCTCTGGTTCTACTTTTTCCTACTAGTGGAAACATCCTCTCCACGTCCACTCTATCCAGGCCTCGCAGTATCCTGTAACTTTGAATAAGATCCCCCCTCATCCTCCTAAATGCCAACGAGTACAGACCCAGAGTCCTCGACCGTTCCTCATACGACAAGCCGTTCATTCCATGGACCATTCTTTTGAACCTCCTCTGGAACCTTTCCAAGGCCAGCACATCCTTCCTTAGATATGAGGCCCAAAACTGCTCGCAATACTCCAAATGGGGTCTGACCAGAGCCTGATACAGCCTCAAAAGTAGATTCCCAGCTCTTATATTCAAGCCCTCTCGACATGAATGTTAAAATTGCATTTGCCTTCCTAACTGCCGACTGAACCTGCACATTAACCTTAAGAGAATTTGTGATGGAGATAAATATTGCCTTGATGTGAAATAATTCGATATTGATCGGAAAAGGGAGAAGTGATGAAAAAAACTGAAATTAAACAAGAATGCTCCTTTGATTTTGAAAAGACCCAAATCTGTGCCATGCTGAATGTGCCAATTGCTGAACTGTTTGGATAGAAAATGTGGATTTCCAAGTAATTTTCTGCAGTCGGTGTTGACACGTATCTGTTTGTTCCACAGGATACGGAAATTATGGCAAGTATTGTCTTTATTTGTATAGATCTGTCGCACCCCCACGAATAAGAACAGAGAGAGTGAGGAACAAAACTGTCGATGGGAGTGAATCGGGAGTATTGTAGGGCACCAAAAGTGATGCTGGTCCTGGAGCAATGTAGGACATTAATTGGGCTAGCACATGGAGCTCGTGCAATCCCAATGCATGCCCATGTGCGAGACGACGGGGTCGGGATCGGCACTGGGGGGCCTGACAAGCAGGAACTGCACATAAGCACTCGGCTCCTCGCACATTCTCATCCCAGCCAGGCAGGTGGCACTGGCTGCGCTGGAGCTTGCCCATTTCATTGATGGGTTAGCTCGGGCAACAGGGTACCTTGGTGGGTGCCCGTAACACCCCCGACTTTCGGCTGACGAGCGATTCTCCGCCTGAATGCGGTATTAATTCAATTAATTTTCTGTTCTGAAATTACTCAAGGTATAAATATACTTTAGTTCTCCAAAACGCACCGGAAAATGGGATTTACCAAATTGTATAGTTGATTAGAGGTTCAGCTGACCTATCAAAAAAAGATAACAGCAAACTTTAGACTCTGCTCAGGAATTCCTAGTCTTTGGCCTCTCCCTTTATGATTTCTGTAACGCAGGGAATGAACTAACAGTATTGAAAGACAGTAACAGTGAGAATACCCATGGTAAACTCCCCTGCGTACAGTCAGCAGTGAAGGCAATGGTCAACATAGGGGCAAGTCATTAATACCATTGGCTGGAATTGTCCAGCAGCTGATTGTTTAACGTCAAATTGAGATAGTTCTGTCCAATCAGCTGTGCCAATTAATACCAACTTACCTACTAGTGAACAAGCAGGTTCAAAATGAACTATCCAATCAGGATCCTTCTGGGTTACTCAAGTCTGTCCTGCACTGAGATGTGATCATTAACCAGACCACAATGCACATTTAACAATATTGCTGAAAAAACTCAGCAGGCCTGTCCCATCTATCAGGAGAGAAACCTGTTTCTTGTTTTGGATTCCATCATCTGCAGTATTTTTGTTATTTTATACATATTGCTGCACTGCTGACGAACAGTTCTGACTTTTTAAAAATGATGAATATTTAAAAACGGCATTAAATAACAGAGAGAGGAAAACATGTTACACAACCCATGCAGGATTGTCCCCAAATAATTCAAGTACAAATTAGAGCCATAAACAACTTAATCAAGTTGAAATTTGGGTGTGAATGGTAAACATTAGTTAAAAACCGAGGTAAATACATAAACTATGAAGGAGAGAAATTTGCATTTTATTCTCTACTTTGGTGCAAGACAGTTCGATATTCACCTGCAAAGGGAGGAGATAGGAATAACCATGAAAATAAAATCATTTGAATGGAAATTTTCATTTAATTTTTGAAAGAACCACACCAACCTTCTAATGCTTGCATTGTTGAATGTTCCAATTGTGAATCTCATTGCTTTGAAAATGTAGATTTCCAAAACACTCTCTCCACAAACTGTTAACGCCAATCTATTCTTTTCTATCCGTAGGAGGCAGATCCTCCAACAGAGGTAGTGATTTTAATTTTACTGATCCGATTTTCAACAAGGAATAAGGACACAGACACTGAATAATAAAAGATGTTGGTGGCTGACAATCACAAGTCCCGTCTCTCCCTAATTACCCTGCACATTGACGTCTATTCCCTTGTTACAAAGTATTCACGGAGTCAATGCTGGTCAAGGAATAAATATATGTTTTTGTTATGGGAAGGTACAGCAGAACTGACACTTCTAATTGACAAAATGTTCAGCTGACCAATGAAATATGATTACAGCAAATTTCAGATCCTGTCCAGGCGAAGCCACCCACCAGGCGCTCACTTGGTGATTCCAATAATGCTCGGAGGGCAGGGAGAGTATCTGAAGGCAACAACAGTGGTTAAACCCATGGCATCTACCGCCCCAACCAGTGTATGCTCATTAATAGAGGCAATGCTCAAAATAAGCCAAATATTTCAAATTGCTGTTGGACAGGTTACCATCTGGTTACAATATGAATATATAATTCTGTCCTATTGGTGGCTTTCCGAGCTCTTAAAATCAGTCCTATCCTGAAATGTGATCATTAACCAGACCGTAATCAAAATTCATTCAACTGAAGAACTTTGCACGGTTGAAATAAATTCGGCACCCCGAACAATTTTTGTTATATTTAATTGCATGAAAGCTTAATTGAATAGCTGACAAAGGAATGTCAGATAAGACCATAAGACATAGGAGCAGAATTCGGCCACTCGGCCCATCGAGTCTGTACCGCCATGCAATCATGGCTGATATTTTTCTCATCCCCATTCTCCTGCCTTCTCCCCATAACCCCTGATCCCCTTATTACGCAAGAACCTATCTATCTCTGTCTTAAGGACACTCAGTGATTTGGCCTCCACAGCCTTCTGCGGAAAAGGGTCAAACAGATTCCCCACCCTCTGGCTGAAGACATTCCTCCTCATCTCTGTTTTAAAGGATCGTCCCTTTAGTCTGAGATTGTGTCCTCTGGTTCTACTTTGTCCTACGAGTGTAAACATTCTCTCCACATCCACTCTATCCAGGCCTCGCAGTATCCTGTAACTTTGAATAAGATCCCCCCTCACCCTCCTAAATGCCAATGAGTACAGACCCAGAGTCCTCAACCGCTCCTCTTACGACAAGCCCTTCATTCCACAGACCATTCTTATGAACCTCCTCTGGAACCTTGCCAAGGCCAGCACATCCTTCCTTAGATATGAGGCCCAAAACTGCTCACAATACTCCAAATGGGGTCTGACCAGAGCCTGATACAGCCTCAAAAGTAGATTCCCAGCTCTTATATTCTAGCCCTCTCGACATGAATGTTAAAATTGCATTTGCCTTCCTAACTGCCGACTGAACCTGCACATTAACCTTAAGAGAACTTTCAACAAGGACTCCTAAGTCCCTTTGTGCTTGTGATTTCCTAATATTTTCCCCAGTTTGAAAATACTCTATGTCTCCATTCTTCCTTCCAAAGTGCATAACCTCACACTTTTCCACATTGCATTCCATCTGCCACTTCGTTGCCCATTCTCCTCGCCTGCCCAAGTCCTTCTGAGCCTCTCTGCTTCCTCAATACTATCTGTCCCTCTGCATATCTTTGTATTATCTGCTCATAGATCGCTCAATAGATCGCTCATACATTATCTGTCCCCGAATGATCTTATCAAAACATAGAATCTAAATTAACTTAAATAAATTCAAATGAAGGGAGTCTGAAGGGTAAAATGTGTTTTGTTTGTGAAATTTATTGCCAAGCTAGAATTTGTGATGAAGTTAAATATTGCCTTGATGTGAAATAATGCGATATTGATCGGAAAAGGGAGAAGTGATGAAAAAAACTGAAATTAAACAAGAATGCTCCTTTAATTTTGAAAAGACCCAAATCTGTGCCATGCTGAATGTGCCAATTGCTGAACTGTTTGGATAGAAAATGTGGATTTCCAAGTCATTTTCTGCAGTCGGTGTTGACACCTATCTGTTTGTTCCACAGGATACGGAAATTATGGCAAGTATTGTCTATTTTTGGAGATCTGTCGCACCCCCACGAATAAGAACAGAGAGAGTGAGGAACAAAACTGTGGATGGGAGTGAAAGACGGCTGCATTCCCTACACTGCTGCCCTTTCACTAATATCTACCGCCACGTTACAGCAAACTATTGGTGGGGCGAGCAGCTCATTTCAGCTCGTGCCTGAGATGTTTAGTGGGCGATGGTAGCACAGTGGTAATGGCAACTGGACAAGTAATCCAGAGGCCGCTGGCTAAAGCTCTGAGGACACAGGTTCAAATCCCACTGCTGTAGCTGGTGGAATTGAAAGTCAATTAATAATCCTTACATTATAACGCTCGTCTCAGTCATGGTGATTCTGAAACTATAATTGTTGGTTCACTAACCCCCTTTCAGGAAGGGAGTCTGACCTCCTTTGCTTGTCTGGCTGACTGCAGACCCTCAGCAATGAGGTTGATTGTAATCTTTATCGTTGCTATTCTCCCCCCCCGCCCCCCCCCCGCCCCCCCCGCCCCCCCGCCCCCCGCCCCCCCCCCCCCTCCCCCCACCCGCCACCTGGTGTTAGAAATGCAAAACCACAAAGTGCCTCCTGGGTATAGGGCCTTCGATTTGCTGAATATCTGATCAGCAACTGTACGGTTATGAAAACTCTGGACCCACTGCATGTGTGAGGGTTTTTGTTCGTTGCCTTCCCGTTAGTAAGATGCCCCAGAAATTGGTGAGTGGACCCACACACTGCCGATGGGCATCACTGGCGTGTTTTGTCTATTCCCAGCCACCCTTTACGAAGATGGTGGTGGACGACTTTCTTGAACGATTGTAATCCGTGTGGTGAAGGTTCTCCCACAGTGAGGTTAGGTGGCATTTCTCTGGTTCCTGAACATTCACAGAACTCCTGAACGGAATTCCTGATGATAAGCATTGAAAAAGCTGGTTTAAACAATTGGACTAACTTCACCTTGCATTTCCTTCCTAGGCTGCAGCTGTGACGCCGATTGTCCCTATGGTTGTTACTGCTACCATGGACAATGTGTTCACTGATGTCTCTCTGATAGTTCCTGAGTACTCATCCTTCTGGTAAATGGATCTTTTAAGAGTTTATATTAAAAGATAACTCCATTATTTTGTTCGGAGTAGAAAAATGAGAGACTTGCATTTATATAGTTCTTTAAATTACCATTGGATGTCTTGAAGCACTTTACAACCAATTAAATACTTGGTGAAATGGAGTCACTGGTGTAAGTGGGGTCTTGTGGTGAAATGGGCAGTGATCCTATTTCTGGGCCTCAACCTCTGGGTCCATGTCCCACATCAGGACTGGATGGTTATGGAAGGTGCATTGATAACGTGGGCAAACAAGTTGAACAAGGGGGCGGCGCGGTGGCACAGTGATTAGCACTGCTGCCTCACAGCTGCAGGGTCCTGGGTTCAATCCCGTCCCGGGTGACTGGCCGTGTGGAGCTTGCACTTTCTCCCCGTGTGTGCGTGGGTTTCCTCCGGTTTCCTCCCACACTCCAAGATGTGCGGGTGAGGTGGATTGACCATGATACATTGCCGCTGAGTGTCCAAAGGGTTAGGTGGGTTACGGTGGAGATGTGGGCTTAAGTAGGGTGATCTGTCCAAGGACCGATGCAGACTCGATGGGTCGAATGACCTCCTTCTGCACTGTAAAAGCTGTTGGTCAGCCTGCGGGTCCTTTGTTTGATGACAGGCAATAAAAGACCACAAGGCATCGGAGCAGAACTAGGCCATTCGGCCCAAAGGGGGCAAGTTTCCTTATCAGCCATACGGCAGAAGGCAATGGCAAATGACTGCAGTACGTTGATCAAGCCTAATCCTGGACCAATCCAGCCAAAGCCGTTGTTGGCAGTGCCCTCTGAGGACATGTTAGCTGAAAGAGTCACTGTTGTAATGTAGGAGACACGGTCGCCAGTTTGGAGTCAGTGAGGTGATGATGACCGATTGATGACGTATTTTCTGGTGAGGGATAATTGATGCTCAGGACAACTTCCCGACTGTCTTTCAAAATATCACTCCCATTTTAACATCTCACACAAAAGACGACACCTCAGACAGTGCAGCACTGGGTGTGTTGGCCTTGGTTGGTGGACAGACCCTGGAGTGCCACTTGAACCCAGATCCTTGAGTGCCAAAATTGAGAGTTCTACCAACTGAGCCATGGCTAAACTCAGTGAGTCACCAGAAGGCCGGGCCTACGATTGGTTACAACCCATAACAACCACTTGCATTCTGAGAGCCCCTTGGATAGGAAAGATTAACAAATAACATTTGAAGAAAATGTCCTGTCTCAACGCTCTGCACTTTCTATTTGACAGCAATTGAGTCTTAACTGGCTCTGAGTTATCCCATAAAGAATTTGGGAGAAAGATCTTACAGGAGGCAGGGTGTGAAGATCTATAATCGAGGGATTGTGGGGTTAGTGGGCTTGTAATGAGGTGATTCATGAAGGCCCCGCCTTCTCAACCTTGCCCCTCGCCTGAGGTATGGTGACCCTCGGGTTAAATCCCCACCAATCAGCTCACCTCCTCTAAGGGGAAAGCAACCCATGGTCATCTGGGACTGTGGCGACTTTACCCTTTACCGAATGAATATTGACGGTCAGTCTATTTAATACCCTTCTTCCACGCCATTCTGAAGTGATAGTTTTAATTACAATTCTGTTTTGTTATTTTCCTGCTTCATATTTATTCACAATCAGCACCATTTGCCTCATATCCGCCTGGGCTCTTGTTTCTCAGTTGATGAAGTTGACGTTGAACAATGATGTACATTAATAAGTCTGTCTCGATTTCTAGGAAGCACGTTCTGGATTGGATCACTAATGGATGTAATTGTTATTGCTGCTCATAATCTGCTTCGCGTTAAATCAGTAGCTGCTCAAAAAGGGACATCCCTTCACCATTGGATCAGGAGCACGGAGGACAACTGATGCTCCAGTCACACCGCAACTCACCACCGCGGACCAGCCTCTTTGTTGGTGAACATCACAAAAACCACAAATGGTACAACCTGTTGGGATAAAGGCCTTTTTGGTCTCTGACTGGAGATCCTTGGAGAATAAATGTTTATTCGTCAAGTAACGTCCTTAACTGAAGATTTGTCCTCCTTGATTCATGGATTAGTTTTAAAATATTTGAGATAAAAATTGACGTGATCTCTTCCGACCATAATTCCCGAGTCCAATTAAAGTTGCATGTCCTCTCAGACATTTTAGACTTTGGAGTAATCTTGAAGTGACCGGCGCTGACCTTTCAAATGAAACATCTTTGCAGAATGAAGGGTGGTACTGATGTCAATTGAACGTAATTATTATCTTTGTGGGACAGGAAGTTGAACAAACTTTCAATTGAAATCTGAAACTGAGGGAAACTCCCAGGGAACGTAATGGTGAAATCTTATTCCAAATCAGAAACCACCTCTTCGATTCCGCTGCGCAGATCGAAAACTGGATGTCAAGCGCATTGATTAAGAGTTCATCAAGACCTGTTTCAAAATCCCAAGTTGTCTTCTTATGAGTTTTGAACAAGGAAAACAACTTGGAGCTGTGGCCTTGATGATTTTCCTTCTCGGTCAAAGTTGGCTTGCCCCAATGGTTTGAGCTGGCCTCAGTTGGCTGCTGGAGCTCAACCCATTAGATCAGCTGCTCTTCCCTGGGTTGAGTTGAGTTGAATTCCAAGTGTGTCAGTTGGGTTTGGGAGAGTGGGGTTGGACTCCAATTGCTTACTGTATCAATGATAAAGAATGTACTTGCACCTTGCTCGCTTAATAAAAGATTCAGGAACGACAAGTGATGTGTCAGATTTCTTTTTACAATCCCTTTGATCTTCACCACGCACATATTCATCTTCCGCAATCATAATTCTTGAATATTGTTGGCAGCGATATTAACTGCGATCAACACAAAGGCGATATTCAGGAATATGCCTTCGATACATTGACCGATACACCAACTTCCCACTTATTTTCTTCAATGTGAAAGTTGGAAGGTTAAAATGGGGAGCAATCTCACCTTGTTGTCACTACTTTAAAAGGCTTTCCAAACTTGGAAATGCTGCCAAGTGTGAGCACGATACAATCGAGTGCAACATGAAAGGCTCGTCGAATAGGCAGGCAGGTCGCAGACGGGAATTAATGCCAAGAAGCATGAGGTGGTCACTTTGGCAGAAGGGAGAGGCAATATAGACCAAACAACATTTCTGAAGAATGTGCTGAGATAGAGGAATGTGCTTCGATCTTTGAAGAGGCAGCGCCGCTTGAGTGAGGCTTTAAAAAGAAGCAAATGGGATCTTTTATTTCATAAATAGGGACATTGAGGGGGAAAACGCAGCAAAGTTACACTGAATCTTTCTAAAACTCTGGTTAGGTTCCAACGAGAGTATTGTGTCCAGTTCTGGCCACCATACTTGAGTAAAATGCTCAGGTCATTGAGAGGTTGCGGAGATTTGTTCGGAAGGTTGTAGAGATTAGGGATTTTAGCTACAAGGTTAGTTGGAGAAGCTGGTATTGGTCACCTTGCAGCAAAGGAGATGAGGAGAGATCTGACAGGGGTGGACAAGATGACGACAGAGAATTGCTGTTTCTATTGACGAATGGCACAAGGACTGAAGAAGACAGATTTAAGGGGCGCGATTGGACGGGACAAGTTCTAAGAGCTGTAGCGAGCGAGTTTCCCGTGAGTTCCTCGGCGGCTGTGTCGGGGAGCTCCTGACCGCTATCGAACGGCACTTTGTTATTTTTTTGGGCCATAGTGAGTTCCTCTCCGGGCAAGCCCACATTTGGAATTATTTTCAGGTTGAGGAGCTGAGCCCACTGGTCAGGCCGACTCCTCAGAGATCGGGCCGCCATTTTGGAAGGGTGGGCCTGATATCTGAGTGAGCTTGAGGGTCCCCAACAACCCCCACCCACGGGCAGTGTCACCCCCACACACACATGGGTATTCCCCCCGCCCCCCTTCCCCCCCATTCCCAGTGAGGACACCGGGCCGTGGAGTCACTGAGGACCCCCCTTCTCAGGCTGTACCGCACCCCCTTTTTGGCCTCCCCCCTTTCTGGGACCCCCATCTTGCACCCTCCCCCAACATTCTGGAGGCCACACATGCCCGCTCGTCAACCCCCACTCTCAATACTCCCTCCGCATCCTTCCACTCATGAGCATTCCTCCCCTCAGGACTCATGGCAGTGCCACCCAGGTGCCCTGGCACCCTGTCAGTGCCACGCTGGCAACTTAGCAGTGCCTGGCTGGTGGTGTTAAGGTGCCAGATGGGCAGTGCCAAGGTGCCTGAGTGCCAGGGGGAGAGCCAGGGCACCACCCTGCCCCGTCCCTGACCACGCAGGAGACCCCCCAGGTACCACTCCGCCAGGTTTGTGTGGGCCAATACTAATCATCGCCCACGGAACCACTACTGACGAGCCCATTCAATCCAAAGAGGTTGTTCGATTGGGCGACCATCTCGTTAATGAGATGGAGATTGGGCTGCATCGGTGATTATTGTTTTCTCGCCGCACCTTGGGCAGTTCCGGACTCCGCTAACGGGAGCGCGTCGGTCCGATCGCAAACCGCTTGGCATCAGGCGAGCTCCTTGATTTCGGTCGCTCCCACAATACAACCGGCTCGCAAGAATTCGCGCCGGGCACGACGAGGCCATTAAATCGCGCCCATGAGTTTGGAGAAGAGACGCGAGGGGGGATGCAGGGAAGGACATATTCCCACAGAAAGTGATAATGACCTGGAGCTCACTGTCTAAAAGGGGGAGAAGAGCAAAGGCGATGAATGATTTCAAAAGGAAATTTGATGGCCGTTTGAGGGAAATAAACTTTCAGGGCTACGGGGATCGAGCGGGGGAATGGGACCGATGAGCAGAGAGCTGGAATGGACTTGATGGACTAAATGGCCTTGCTCTGTGTTGTAATGACTCTATGGTTCTAGAACTCTCTATATATTCTCAACAGGTGGGCATCGTTGGCAAGGTTGTCCACACCGAGTGACCCTTGAAAGGCAGTGGAGCTGCCTGTGTGTTAACCCATTGTGTGGGGAGGACGCTCCCACCATGTTGCTAGGTGACCTACTCCAGGAATCTGACCCAGAGACAATGGAAGAGCGGTCGCTGTCCATTCCCGTCAGGATGGTGTGGAGGGGGACTTGGCGTAGTTCGAGATTTGGGTCACCGCTCGAGAGGATGTTCGCTGTCTCCCTCTGTTCCCCTTTGCCCCTGAGGCCAATTGGGGGGAGGGGAATAGAGGCGGAGCTGTTGGTGGCAGGATGGGGGTTGGGGTTGGTGGATGGAGTTGACGAGTGTGAGAATGTTTTTGACGCCCCTGCTGATTTAATGGACTGTGCTGCTGAGCAGGAGCTATAGCTGCTCGGGATAATCCTGAATAAATCAGCGTGAAAACCAGTGTACTTATAGAGTGAACAGCTCAAGTTAACACTCTGACAGAATCCAGGGCCTATTCACACACCTCGGAATTCCTAAACTGAAGTATAATTGCACTCCTCGGAGGTTTCGGGTTCAATACTGAAGGACGTCTCACTGCCCAACACCATTGGAGGTTAATGAGATGTTAATGATATTGTTGAGATACACAGATGAAGGGCATTGTTTAATTAAGTGCCTATAGCATTTGTAAAGAGAGATCGCCGAGACACTGGGTTAGTCGGCAGGAGGCAGACAAATGGAATGCTGCATTCTGTAAATAAAATAACGATCAAGAAAAGGGTTTGAGTTTCATTACACACTTCACCATCTTACTCAGGATCCATTGATCATTGTGACCACAATATCCTGGCCTTCAATTCAGGATCGCTCTAGCAAAGGCACAATGAGCAGCTTGGCCAATTTCTGCTGCTGTGAACTTGTGTGCCGTAAGCTCTGGCCAATATTCCACTCTGTTTCCAAACTCCTGTTTACTTGTTCATTCAAAGGCCTAAAACAATTGGTCAAAATGCTTTTTCAGATAAGTTGACCCTGTTTCACTCACGGGTCGACAGGCGTGACCCATTTGTTTTCCACTGGTGCGCATGATGTCAGTGCCAAGTTGACGATTGGTCAGGGGTCTGATACAAAGAGTAGGAATTCCCGACCAAAATTACAGAGATTTCTCAGTGTAACTCTCAAACCACGGATTGCGTTCTCTTGTCTAATGTTGAAATTAAAATACTTGTGTTTTCTATTTCACATCCACCACATCCCATCGAACGTATTCAGCTGGGAATTACCTGTGCAACTGCCAAGCAGTCAAGGCTGCGGATTCTAACAGTCAATATGGGACCTGATACGCAATATTCAAAGCATTTCGGGAAAATTGTTACGGGGGAGATGCAGAATACAACTCCCTCTGTCTACACTGTCCTCATCAAACACTCCCAGGACAGGTACAGCACGGTGTTAGATACAGAGTAAAGCTCCCTCTACACTGTCCCCATCAAACACTCCCAGGACAGGTACAGCATGGGGTTAGATACAGAGTAAAGCTCCCTCTGCACTGCCCCCATCAAACACTCCCAGGACAGGGACAGCATGGGGTTAGATACAGAGTAAAACACCCCCTACACTGTCCCTGTCAAACACTCCCAGGCCAAGCACAGCACTGGGTTACATACAGGGTAAAGCTCCCTCTGCACTACCCCCATCAAACACTCCCAGGACAGGGACAGCATGGGGGTAGTTACAGAGTAAAGCTCCCTCTACACTGTCCCCATCAAACACCCCCAGGACAAGTACAGCACGGGGTGAGATATAGAGGAAAGCTCCCTCTGCACTGCCCCCATCAAACACTCCCAGGACAGAGACAGCATGGGGGTAGTTACAGAGTAAAGCTCCCTTTACAATTGTAGCGCACAAAGACTCCGTGAGACGAATAGAGTGAAGTTGATGAGGCTTTATTAAGCGTGTCTGTTCCCCCGCAGCTCGATAGTAAACTGGCCTGCGGGGGAAGACTCCGGCTTCTTATACTCCGCCTTCAGGGCGGAGCTTGAGGTCAACGGCCAACCAGGACCCGGGATCTGTCAGCCAATGACATTAGGGATTCCAGTCCCACATAACCCCCAATACATTCTACCACATTCACCCCTTGTCAAAAATGAACCCGGCGGGGTGATGCTTCGTATGGTGGTAAGGGTTTACAGGGCTGGTCCTGGGAGGACAAAACATTCACATGGCAATACAGTATTGGACAATTTCGTCCTGTTGCAACTATTTACAGAGGGTATAGGAAGAAAAGCAAAATGTTCTTGTGAACAGTCCATATTTGTTTTACATCGACGCCACGAGTCGGTCGGGCGGTCTGGTCGTCCGTGTCGATCGCCTCGGCCCCGGCGGTGGTGGTGGTGCTTGTACCAGTGTTGTCGCCTCCAGGAGCCGTACGGTTTCAGCTCAGGCTTGATGCTTGGTCGGTGCTGAGGGGAGGGGAACCGATCCTCCTGGGAAGGGGGCGAAGGGGAGGGGCCCTTTGAAATCGAGACTGAGGCGTTCAAAGGGGCGGGAAGCCTTAATCAGGTGCGCTCCAACTGGCCTGAAAAAATGTGGCTTGCATTCCGCGCAGATGTGGCAGTCCCTTGTGACTGTACGGACCTCCTCTAAAGAGTATGGGAGATTGCGGGACTTGATGAAGTGGTAAAACCGAGTGACCCCCGGGTGGCAGAGGTCCTCGTGGAGGGTTTGGAGGCGGTTAATTTGTGCGTTGGCACATGTGCCGCGGGATAGGGCATCGGACGGCTCGTTCAGCTTTCCGGGACGATACAAAATCTCATAGTTGAAGGTGGAGAGCTCGATCCTCCACCTTAAGATTTTGTCGTTTTTGATTTTGCCCCGCTGTGCACTATCGAACATGAAGGCTACCGACCGTTGGTCCGTGAGGAGAGTGAATCTCCTGCCGGCCAGGTAATGCCTCCAATGTCGCACAGCTTCCACTATGGCTTGGGCGTCCTTTTCTACTGAAGAGTGGCGGATTTCTGAGGCGTGGAGGGTCCGGGAGAAAAAGGCCACGGGTCTGCCCGCTTGGTTAAGGGTGGCCCCTAGAGGCGTTGCTCTCGACCTGGAAGGGGAGGGACTCGTCGATGGCGTGCATCGTGGCCTTTGCGATATCCGCTTTGATGCGGCTGAAGGCCTGGCAAGCCTCTGTCGACAGAGGGAAGGTCGTGGTCTGTATTAGGGGGCGGGCCTTGTCTGCGTACTGGGGGACCCACTGGGCGTAGTACAAAAAGAACCCCAAGCAGCGTTTCAGGGCTTTTGGGCAGTGCGGGAGGGGAAATTCCATGAGTGCGCGCATTCGTTCGGGGTCGGGGCCTATTATCCCATTGCGCACTACATAGCCCAGAATGGCTAGCCGGTCGGTGCTAAAAACGCACTTGTCCTCGTTGTACGTGAGGTTCAAGGCTTTGGCGGTCTGGAGGAATTTTTGGAGGTTGGCGTCGTGGTCCTGCTGATCGTGGCCGCAGATGGTTACATTGTCGAGATACGGGAACGTGGCCCGCAACCCATGTTGATCAACCATTCGGTCCATCTCCCGTTGGAAGACCGAGACCCCGTTTGTGACACCAAAAGGGACCCGTAGGAAATGGTATAATCGCCCGTCTGCCTCGAAGGCTGTGTACTTGCGGTCACTTGGGCGGATGGGGAGCTGATGGTAGGCGGACTTGAGGTCCACGGTGGAGAAGACTTTATATTGGACAATCCGATTGCCCATGTCGGATATGCGGGGGAGAGGGTACGCGTCTAGTTGTGTGTACCTGTCGATGGCCTGGCTATAGTCAATGACCATCCTTTGTTTCTCCCCTGTCTTCACTACTACCACCTGCGCTCTCCAGGGACTATTGCTGGCCTGGATTATGCCCTCCTTTAGTAGCCGCTGGACTTCGGGCCGAATGAAGGTCCGGTCCTGGGCGCTGTACCGTCTGCTCCTAGTGGCGACGGGTTTGCAATCCGGGGTGAGGTTCGCAAACAAGGACGGGGGTTGCACCTTGAGGGTTGCGAGGTCGCAGATAGTGAGTGGGGGTATGGGGCCGCCGAATTTGAACGTAAGGCTCTGTAGATTGCATTGGAAATCTAATCCCAGCAAGGTGGGGGCACAGAGTTGGGGAAGGACGTGGAGCCTGTAGTTTTTGAACTCCCTGCCCTGCACCGTTAGGGTAACTATGCAGAATCCCTGGATCTGTACGGAGTGGGATCCTGCAGCTAGGCAAATCTTTTGTGCGCTGGGATAGGTGGTCAAGGAACAGCATCTTACCGTGTCGGGGTGTATAAAGCTTTCCGTGCTCCCAGAGTCGACTAGGCATGGCGTCTCGTGGCCGTTTATTAGTACCGTTGTCGTCGTCGTCTGGAGTGTCCGGGGCCGAGCTTGATCGAGCGTAATCAAAGCGAGCCGTGGTTGTAGTAGTGGAGTGGGGTCCGTTGTTGCCGTCCAAGATGGCGTCGGGGATGGACAAAATGGCCGCCCCCATACATCGCACGTGGCTGGGGGGTCACAAGATGGCGGCGGGTTGGACAAAATGGCCGCCCCCATGCGTCGTACAGGTCTGGGGCGGTCCAAGATGGCGGCACCCCTCCTCCCCTCGTGGTGGCCGGGACCCAAAATGGCGGCGTCTGCGGGTCGCACATCGGCGCCCCTCCTCCCCTCGTGGTGGCCGGGACCCAAAATGGCGGCGTCTGCGGGTCGCACATGGTGTGCTGGGGGGGCTGGAGAGCGCTAGGACCACGAGCGCTAGGACCGCGAGCGCTAGGACCGCGCGGAGCTCCCTCACCGGGGACAGCGGTGGTCGGGGCCCAAGTAGGTGGTGCCAGCGGGTCAGGCGTGGGGCGCAGGGTGGGGGTTAGGGTGGCGTTAGGGACGCGGAAAACTCCCTCCTCTCCGTGGAGAGTGTTGGCCGGGACCCAAAGAGGTAGCGCCGGCGGCGGGTCATACATGGGCTGCGGGGAGGGGGGTTGGGGAGCGTAGGCGGCGTGCAGGGCTCCCAGTTCTCCCGGGACCGCGGTGGCCGGGACCCAGGCGGTTGCGCCTGCGGGTCGTACATGGCGTGCTGGGGGGGTTGGGCGGCGTAAACTGCTTGCAGGGCTCCCTGTGCTCCCGGGACGGCGGCGACCTCGCGGGACCGGCACACAACCGCATAATGGCCCTTTTTCCCGCAGCTTTTGCAGATAGCTGCGCGGGCCGGGCAGCGCTGTCGGGGGTGTTTCACCTGGCCGCAGAAATAACAGCGGGCGCCCCCGGTGCAACTCGGCGTTTGGACCGCGCAAGCCTGTGGGGTGTCCGGGGGGGGGGGGTAGGGGGTTTGCCGCGACGGGTACGTACGGGGCCCAATGGGTTGCCGCGCGGTCGGGGCCGTAGGCGCGGGTATTACGCGCGGCCACGTCTAGGGAGGCTGCTAGGGCCCGTGCCTCTGAGAGTCCTAGCGACTCTTTTTCTAGAAGTCTTTGGCGGATTTGGGAGGAGTTCATACCTGCCACAAAAGCATTGCGCATTAACATGTCCGTGTGTTCGTTTGCGTTCACCGACGGGCAGCTGCAGGCTCGTCCCAAAATCAGCAGCGCGGCGTAGAACTCGTCCATCGATTCTCCGGGAGCTTGCCGTCTCGTCGCGAGCTGGTAGCGAGTGTAGATTTGGTTAACAGGGCGGACATAGAGACTTTTCAGTGCTGCGAACGCCGTCTGGAAATCGTCCGAGCCTTCGATGAGGGAGAAAATCTCCGTGCTCACCCTCGAGTGCAGGACCTGCAGTTTTTGGTCTTCTGAGACTCGGCCGGTGGTCGTTCTGACGTAGGCCTCGAAGCAAGTCTGCCAGTGCTTGAAGGCTGCTGCCGCGTTCACTGCGTGGGGGCTGATCCTCAGGCATTCCGGAATGATCCTGAGCTCCATAGTCCTTTTTTTTTTTAGACACGCTTAATAAATTGTAGCGCACAAAGACTCCGTGAGACGAATAGAGTGAAGTCGATGAGGCTTTATTAAGCGTGTCTGTTCCCCCGCAGCTCGATAGTAAACTGGCCTGCGGGGGAAGACTCCGGCTTCTTATACTCCGCCTTCAGGGCGGAGATTGAGGTCAACGGCCAACCAGGACCCGGGATCTGTCAGCCAATGACATTAGGGCTTCCAGTCCCACATGACCCCCAATACATACTACCACAACAATGTCCCCATCAAACACTCCCAGGACAGGTACAGCAGTGGGTTAGACACAGGGTAAAGCTCCCTCTACACTGCCCCCATCAAACATTCCAGGACAGGTACAGCACGGGGTTAGATACAAAGTAAAGCTCCCTCTACACTGTCCCCATCAAACACTCCCAGGACAGGAACAGCACGGGATTAGATACAAAGTAAAGCTCCCTCTACACTGTCCCCATCAAACACTCCCAGGACAGGTACAGCACGGGGTTAGATACAGAGTATAGCTCCCTTTACACTGCCCCCATCAAACACTCCAGGACAGGTACAGCACGGGGTTAGATACAAAGTAAAGCTCCCTCTACACTGTCCCCATCAAACACTCCCAGGACAGGAACAGCACGGGGTTAGATACAAAGTAAAGCTCCATCTACACTGTCCCCATCAAACACTCCCAGGACAGGTACACACGGGGTTAGATACAGAGTATAGCTCCCTCTACACTGTCCCCATCAAATCCTCCCAGGACAGGTACAGCATGGGGTTAGATACAGAGTAAAGCTCCCTCTACACTGTCCCCATCAAACACTCCCAGGACAGGAACAGCACGGGGTTAGATACAAAGTAAAGCTCCTTCTACACTGTCCCCATCAAACACTCCCAGGACAGGAACAGCACCGGGTTAGATACAAAGTAAAGCTCCATCTACACTGTCCCCATCAAACACTCCCAGGACAGGTACAGCACGGGGTTAGATACAGAGTAAAGCTCCCTCTACACTGTCCCCAACAAACACTCCCAGGACAGGTACATCACGGGGTTCGATACAGAGTAAAGCTCCCTCTACACTGTCCCCATCAAACACTGCCAGGACAGGTACTGCAAGGGGTTAGGTACAGAGTAAAGCTCCCTCTACACTGTCCCCATCAAACACTCCCAGGACAGGTCCAGCACGGGGTTAGATACAGAGTAAAGCTCACTCTACACTGTCCCAAGCAAACAGTCCCAGGACAGGTACAGCACGGAGTTAGATACAGAGTAAAGCTCCCTCCACACTGTCCCCATGAAACACTCCCAGGACAGGTACAGCACGGGGTTAGATACAGAGTAAAGCTGCCTCTACACTGTCCCCGTCAAACACTCCCAGGACAGGTACAGCACGGGGTTCGATTCAGAGTAAAGCTCCCTCTACACAGTCCCCATCAAACACTCCCAGGACAGATGCAACGTGGGGTTAAATACTGAGTAAATCTTCCTCTGAACTGTCACCATCAAACACTCCCAAGACAGGACAGCAAGGGGTTAGGTACAGAGTAAAGCTCCCTCTACACTGTCCCCATCAAACACTCCCAGGACAGGTACAGCATGGGGTTAGATATAGAGTAAAGCTCCCTCTACACTGTCCCCATCAAACACTCCCAGGACAGGTACAGCACAGGGTTACGTACAGAGTAATGCTCCCTCTACACTGTCCCCATCAAACACTCCTAGGACAGGTACAGCACGAGGTTAGATACAGAGTAAAGCTCCCTCCACACTGTCCCCATGAAACACTCCCAGGACAGGTACAGCACAGGTTAGATACAGAGTAAAGCTCCCTCTACACTGTCCCCATCAAACACTCCCAGGACAGGTACAGCACGGGGTTAGATACAGAGTAAAGCTGCCTCTACACTGTCCCCGTCAAACACTCCCAGGACAGGTACAGCACGGGGTTCGATTCAGAGTAAAGCTCCCTCTACACAGTCCCCATCAAACACTCCCAGGACAGATGCAACGTGGGGTTAAATACTGAGTAAATCTCCCTCTGAACTGTCGCCATCAAACACTCCCAGGACAGGACAGCAAGGGGTTAGGTACAGAGTAAAGCTCCCTCTACACTGTCCCCATCAAACACTCCCAGGACAGGTACAGCACGTGGTTAGATACAGAGTAAACTTCCCTCTGCACTGTCCCCATGAAACACTCCCAGGACAGGTACAGCACGGTGTTAGATACAGACTAAAGCTCCTTCTACACTGTCCCCATCAAACAATCCCAGGACAGGTACAGCACGGGGTTAGATACAGAGTAAAGCTCCCCTACACTGCCCCCATCAAACTCTTCCAGGGCAGGTACAGCACGGGGTTAGATACAGGGTAAGGCTCCCCCTACACTGCCCCCATCAAACACTCCAGGACAGGTACAGCACGGGGTTAGATACAGAGTAAAGCTCCCTCTACACTGTCCCCATCAAACACTCCCAGGACAGGTACAGCATGGGGTAAGAGACAGAGTAAAGCTCCCTCTACACTGTCCCCATCAAACACTCCCAGGACAGGTACAGCATGGGGTAAGAGACAGAGTAAAGCTCCCTCTACACTGTCCCCATCAAACACTCCCAGGACAGGTACAGCACGGGGTTAGATACAGAGTAAAGCTCCCTCTACACTGTCCCCATCAAACACTCCCAGGACAGGTACAGCATGGGGTAAGAGACAGAGTAAAGCTCCCTCTACACTGTCCCCTTCAAACACTCCCAGGACAGGTACAGCACGGGGTTAGATACAGAGTAAAGCTCCCTCTACACTGTCCCCATCAAACACTCCCAGGACAGGTACAGCACGGGGTTAGATACAGAGTAAAGCTCCCTCGACACTGTCCCCATCAAACACTCCCAGCACAGGTACAGCACGGGGTTAGATACAGAGTAAAGCCCCCTCGACACTGTCCCCATCAAACACTCACCGGACAGGTACAGCACGGGGTTAGATACAGAGTAAAGCTGAGACAAGGAGGTAGGAGACAATGGAATGATTTGGAGAGTTAGGAATCATGGAGATGGCACGAATATGAGGTCAGGAGCTCTGATCAGGATCAAATGTGGCACCAAGGTTGTGAACAAACTGGGATTAACCTTAGACTGTTTCCATGGAGGCGAATGGAGTCAGAAGTTAGGAAATGGGGTTTGGAGAGGGGTTTAAAAACAATCTTGGGTCTTCCCAATATTTAATTGGCAGAAATATGTGCTCAGGTCAGATGGGAAAGCAGGGGGTGGGAACCAGAGTGTTAGCTCAGAACAGTGTTTTTCAAACTTTTTTTTCAGGGATCCATTTGTATCAAACGGCCAACCTTCGGGATCTACGCCGGCCGACCTTTGCGACCCGCGCCGGCCGACCTTTGCGACCCGCGCCGGCCGACCTTTGCGACCCACGCTGTCCGACCTTTGCTACCCACGCTGTCCGACCTTTGCGACCCACGCTGTCCGACCTTTGCGACCCACGCTGTCCGACCTTTGCGACCCACGCCGGCCGACCTTTGCGACCCACGCTGGCCGACCTTCGCGACCCTCCATTTTCTCTTACCTTGTTTGCTGCTGACAAAATGGAGGATTCGCAATCGCGCCCAAAGTACGTGCTGTCGATGTTCGGGGGGGCCTGACCTGCTCTCTGCCTGCCTTCAGGCAGGAAGATTACATAGACTTTTTTTTTTAATCTTCTGCGTCTCCGAGTGCGCAAATTTGCGGGCAAATGTTTTTTACAAGGTCGCAGCCTTTTTGAAGGCCGCTCGCAGCCGGCATTGTTATAATCCGGCTGCTCCGCGTGGATTTGCGCAGTCGGGAGTGCCGCGACGGACGGCACATCACCCTCAGGCAGAGCAATAAAGGTGACAAGTGTGAGAAGGGAGGTGGCCAATGCAGGACTGAGGGTGTTGGACCTGAATGCGCGCAGTATACGGAACAAGGTAAATGAGCTTGTTGCGCACATTGAAATTGGCCGGTACGATGTTGTGGGCATTACAGAGACGTGGCTGCAAGGGGAGCAGGGCTGGGATCTAAATATCCAAGGATATGTGTCCTATCGAAAGGACAGGCATATGGGCAAAGGGGGCGGGGTTGCATTGTTAGTAAGGAATGAAGTTAAATCGATAGCAAGGAGCGATATAGAATCAGAAGGCATAGAATCTCAGTGGGTAGAGTTGCGGAATCGTAAAGGTAAAGAGACCCTGATGGGAGTTATGTACAGGCCCCCTAGCAGTAGTCAGGATGTGGGGCAGAAAATAAATCAGGAGATAGAAAAGGCATGTAAAAAAGGCAATGTTACAATAATCATGGGGGACTTCAATACGCAGGTGGACTGGGAAAATCAGGTTGGTAGTGGACCCCAAGAAAGGGAATTTGTGGAATGTTGTAGAAGCCAGGTATTTCTAATACAACTAGCATAGGTAAATGATAGCTGTTTAAGCATAAATATTAAGCCCCAGTTTTAAATACCCATTTTAAATTCACTTATAACCTCAGGTCATCTCTGAACATACAGAGACACAAAAACAGCATAATTCCATCATAGATTAAAACAGCACAGTTGCAAGACAGTTTGACACTATACTTGTGCTGTCAGATCAAGGACAGAGCTACACCATAGCAACGCCACAGTAATATGAAGGCACCATTGTTCACAATGCAGATAACAGCTAAGTCAGCAGAAGACCAGTTTAAGCTGGTAAAGATAATAGCACAGAATCGCAGTCCATAACATGCACAAGTATTCAGACATGAAACAATTAAAACTAATGTTGCAGATTGAAGATGGACGGCTTGCCGTCAAATCAAATGTGTTTGAGTCTAACCCAAACCAATTAGGGTTATATTGGGGTGTGATTAAATGACTGAAAACTGATATGAAAGTGTATAACTGAAGAAGTTTCCCCGCCATTTTTGTGTTTTGTGAGTGTTTTTGGTGTTTTAGTTTAGTTGGAGTTTAGTTTTAGATTAGTTTTTGATTAGCTCTCTCTCTCTCTCTTTCATATTTCATTTTCAGACTTTGTCATTTAAAAGTTATTGTTGAGCTGTTTGCCTCAGCAAGAAGATAATGTCTGTGATTCTCTAAAAGCTTCAAATTGTCTACGAATTGCCTTGTAAATGACTTTCAAATTGTAATCAATAGAAGACAAATAAAACAATTCCTATTGGCACCCGAGAAGTTTTAACTTAAATTTCTACTGAGTTCCAGTTATCGCAAAGTGCTGCTGGTAACCGACTGGTAGGAATACTGTAAATCCTTCACATGTCTAAGAGATGGTTTTTTGGAGCAGGTTGTGACAGGGCCTACTAAGGAACAGGCAATTCTGGATTTAGTGATGTGTAATGAGGCCGACTTGATTAGGGATCTTCAGGTGAAGGAACCCTTAGGGAGCAGTGACCACAATATGATAGAATTTACCCTTCAGTTTGAGAGGGAGAAGCTGCAATCAGTATTACAATTAAATAAGGGTAACTACAAAGACATGAGGGAGGAGCTGGCCAGAGTTGATTGGAAAAGAAGCCTAGCAGGGAAGACAGTGGAACAGCAATGGCAAGGGTTTTTGGGGGTTATTATGGAGGCACAACAGAAATTCATCCCAAGGAGGAGGAAACATGCTAAGGGCAGGACAAGGCATCTATGGCTGATGAGGGAAGTCAAGGAGAGCATAAAAGCAAAAGAAAAAGCATACAAAGTGGCGAGGATTAGTGGGAAGCCAGAGGATTGGGAAGCCTTTAAAAGGGAGCAGAGGCCAACTAAAATAGCAATAAGAGGGGAGAAGATGAAATATGAGTGCAAGCTAGCTAATAATATAAAAGAAGATAGGAAGAGTTTCTTTCAACATATTAAAGGTAAGAGAGAGTCAAAAATAGACATTGGACCACTGGAAAATGTGGCTGGAGAAGTAATAATAGGAAACAAAGAAATGGCAGATGAACTGAATAGTTACTTTGCATCAGTCTTCACGGTGGAAGACACCAGTGGGATGCCAGAGCTCCAGGAGAACCAGGGGGCAGAGGTGAGCGCAGTGACCATTACTATGGAGAAGGCTTTGGGGAAACTGAAAAGTCTGAAGGTGGATAAGTCACCTGGACCGGATGTGGGTTCAAAAAAGAGATAGCTGAGGAAATTGTGGAGGCATCAGAGATGATCTTTCAGGAATCACTGGAGGCAGGAAGGGTCCCAGAGGACTGGAAAGTGGCTAATGTAACACCGCTGTTTAAGAAGGGGAGGGAGGCAGAAGCGAGTCATATACCCATAGAGTCATAGATGTTTACAGCATGGAAACAGGCCCTTCGGCCCAGCTTGTCCATGCTGCCCAGTTTCTATCACTAAGCTAGTCCCACTTGCCCACATTTGGTCCGTATCCCTCTATACCCAACCTGCCCATTTAACTGTCTAACTGGTATTTAAAGGAAAATATTGTACCCGCCTCTACCACTGCCTCTGGCAGCTTGTTCCAGATGCTCACCACCCTCTCTGTGGGAAGAAATTTCCCCTCTGTTCTTTTTTGTATCTCTCTCCTCTCACCTTAAACCTGTGCCCTCTAGTCCTAGACTCCTCTAACTTTGGGAAAAGATGTTGACTATCGACCTTATCTATGCTGCTCATTATTTTATAGACCTCCATAAGATCACCCCTAAACCTCCTACGCTCCAGGGAAAAAAGTCCCAGCCTATCCAGCCTCTCCTTATAACTCAGAACATCAAGTCCTGGTAGCATCCTCGTAAATCTCTTCCGCACTCTTTCTAGTTTAACAATATCCTTCCTATAATAGGGTGACCAGAACTGTACACAGTGTTCCATGTGTGGCCTTACCAATGTCTTGTACAACTTCAACAAGACGTCCCAGCTCCTGTATTCAATATTCTGACCAATAAAACCTCGCCTTCTTCACCACCCTGTCCACCTGCGACTCCACCTTCAAGGAGCTATGAGCCTGTACCCCTAGATCTCTTTGTTCTGTAACTCTCCCCAACTCCCTACCATTAACTGAGTAGGTCCTGCCCCTGATTTGATCGACCAAAATGCATCACCTCACATTTATCCAAATTAAGCTCCATCTGCCATTCATCGGCCCACTGGCCCAATTGGTCAAGTTCCCGTTGCAATCTTATATAACCTTCAATGTCCACTATGCCACCAGTCTTGGTGTCATCTGCAAACTTACTAACCATGCCTCCTACATTCTCATCCAAATCATTAATATATATAACAAATCCCAGTGGACCCAACACCGATCCCTGAGGCACATCGCTGGTCACAGGCCTCCAGTTTGAAAAGCAACCCTCCACAACCACTCTTTGGCTTCAGTCGCCAAGTCAATTTTGTGTCCAATTGGCCACCTCACCCTGGATTCCGTGAGATTTAACTTTTTGCAACAACCTACCATGCGGTACCTTGTCAAAGGCCTTGCTAACGTCCATGTGGACAACGTCGACCGCACTGCCCTCATCTACCTTCTTGGTTACCCCTTCAAAAAACTCAATCAAATTGGTGAGACATGACTTTCCCCTTACAAAGCCATGCTGAATTTCCCTAGTTAGCCCTTGCCTGTCTAAATGCCTGTCGATCCTGTCCCTCAGAATACCTTCCAACAACCTACCCACTACAGAAGTAAGGCTAACCGGTCTGTAGTTCCCGGGCTTGTCCCTACAGTCCTTCTTAAACAAGGACACAACATTTGCTATCCTCCAATCTTCAGGAACCTCTCCTATGGTTGCCGATGATTCAGATATCTCAGCTAAGGGGCCAGCAATTTCCTCCCGAGCCTCCCACAACGTCCTGGGATAAATTTCATCTGGTCCCGGGGATTTATCTATCTTGATGCGCTTTAATACCTCCAACACCTCCTTCGCTGTAATATGTACACTCCTCAAGACATCACTTTTTATTTCCCCAATTTCCCTAACATTCGTGCCTTTTTCAACAGTAAATACTGATGAGAAATATTCATGTCGGACCTCGCCCATCCCTTGTGGATCTGCACATAGATGACCCTGTTTATCCTTAAGAGGCCCGACCCTCTCCCTCGTCACCCTTTTGTCCTTTATGTATCTGTAAAAGCTCTTTGGATTTTCCTTTTCCTTATCTGCCAAGACAATCTCATGTCCCCTTTTTGCCCTCCTGATTTCTCTCTTAACTCTACTCCGACAAGCCCTGTACTCTTCAAGGGATCCACTTGATCCCCGCTGCCTATGCATGCCATATGCCTCCTCCTTCCTTTTGACCAGGGCCTCAATATCCTGAGTCATCCAGGGTTCCCTCCTTCTACTAGCCTTACCCTTCGCTCTAAGAGGTCTTACTTCAGTGGTAGGCAAAGTAATGGAAAGGGTACTGAAGGATAAGATTTCTGAGCATCTGGAAAGACACTGCTTGATTAGGGATAGTCAGCACGGATTTGTGAGGGGTAGGTCTTGCCTTACAAGTCTTATTGAATTCTTTGAGGAGGTGACCAAGCATGTGGATGAAGGTAAAGCAGTGGATGTAGTGTACATGGATTTTAGTAAGGCATTTGATAAAGTTCCCAATGGTAGGCTTATGCAGAAAGTAAGGAGGCATGGGATAGTGGGAAATTTGGCCAGTTGGATAACGAACTGGCTAACCGATAGAAGTCAGAGAGTGGTGGTGGATGGCAAATATTCAGCCTGGATCCCAGTTACCAGTGGCGTACCGCAGGGATCAGTTCTGGGTCCTCTGCTGTTTGTGATTTTCATTAATGACTTGGATGAGGGAGTTGAAGGGTGGGTCAGTAAATTTGCAGACGATACGAAGATTGGTGGAGTTGTGGATAGTAAGGAGGGCTGTTGTCGGCTGCAAAGAGACATAGATAGGATGCTGGGCTGAGAAGTGGCAGATGGAGTTTAACCCTGAAAAGTGTGAGGTTGTCCATTTTGGAAGGACAAATATGAATGCGGAATACAGGGTTAACGGTAGAGTTCTTGGCAATGTGGAGGAGCAGAGAGATCTTGGGGTCTATGTTCAGACATCTTTGAAAGTTGCCACTCAAGTGGATAGAGTTGTGAAGAAGGCCTATGGTGTGCTCGCGTTCATTAACAGAGGGATTGAATTTAAGAGCCGTGAGGTGATGATGCAGCTGTACAAAACTTTGGTAAGGCCACATTTGGAGTACTGTGTACAGTTCTGGTCGCCTCATTTTAGGAAGGATGTGGAAGCTTTGGAAAAGGTGCAAAGAAGATTTACCAGGATGTTGCCTGGAATGGAGAGTAGGTCTTACGAGGAAAGGTTGAGGGTGCTAGGCCTTTTCTCATTAGAACGGAGAAGGATGAGGGGCGACTTAATAGAGGTTTATAAGATGATCAGGGGAATAGATAGAGTAGACAGTCAGAGACTTTTTCCCCGGGTGGAACAAACCAATACAAGGGGACATAAATTTAAGGTGAAAGGTGGAAGATATAGGAGGGATATCAGAGGTAGGTTCTTTACCCAGAGAGTAGTGGGGGCATGGAATGCACTGCCTGTGGAAGTAGTTGAGTCGGAAACATTAGGGACCTTCAAGCAGCTATTGGATAGGTACATGGATTACGGTAAAATGATATAGTGTAGATTTATTTGTTCTTAAGGGCAGCACGGTAGCATTGTGGATAGCACAATTGCTTCACAGCTCCAGGGTCCCAGGTTCGATTCCGGCTTGGGTCACTGTCTGTGCGGAGTCTACACATCCTTCCCGTGTCTGCGTGGGCTTCCTCCGGGTGCTCCGGTTTCCTCCCACAGTCCAAAGATGTGCGGGTTAGGTGAATTGGCCAATGATAAATTGCCCTTAATGTCCAAATTGCCCTTGGTGTTGGGTGGAGGTGTTGGGTTTGGGTGGGGTGCTCTTTCCGGGGGCTGGTGTGGGCTCGGGGGGCCGAATGGCCTCCTTCTGCACTGTAGATTCAATGATAATCTATGATTAATCTAGGACAAAGGTTCGGCACAACATCGTGGGCCGAAGGGCCTGTTCTGTGCTGTATTTTCTATGTTCTATGTTCTAAGAGGAATGTGCTCACCCTGAACCTTAGTTAGCACCTTTTTGAAAGACCCCCACTTACCAGCTGTCCCCTCACCTATAAACAGGCTCCCCCAATCAACTCTTGAAAGTTCCCGCCTAATACCCTCAAAATTGGTCTTGCCCCAATTTAGAATTTTAACTTCTGGGCAGAACTATCATTCTCCATAGCTATCTTAAAACTAATGGAATTATGGTCACTGGTCCCAAAGTGATCCCTCACTAACACTTCCGTCACCTGCCCTTCCTTATTCCCCAAGAGGAGGTCGGGTTTTGCCCCCTCTCTGGTCGGGCCATCCACATATTGAATGAGGAATTCTTCCTGAATACACTCGACAAATTTCTCTCCACCCAAACCCCTAATGCTATGGCTGTCCCAGTTAATGTTGGGAAAGTTAAAGTCCCAGACTATTACCACCCTACTTTTCCGGCAGCTATCTATAATCTACTTACATATTTGCCCCTCAATATGCTGCTGACTATTTGGGGGCCTGTAGTACAGTCCTATCAAAGTGATCTCTCCCTTCTTATTTTTCAGTTCTAAACATATAGACTCAGTGGGCGAATCCTCGGATATATCCTCTCTCTGTACTGCCGTGATGTTGTCCCGAATCAAAAACGCAACTCCCCCTCCCTTCCTATCTCCTGATCTATCTTTCCTATAGTATCTGTACCCCGGAACATTGAACCGCCAGTCCTGCCCCTCCTTTAACCATGTTTCAGTAATAGCTACAATATCCCAGTCCCATGCACCTGTCCCTGCCCTCTGTTCATCTGCCTTGTCCGTGTCGCCTCTTGCAGCGAAATAAATGCCGTCCAATCTGTTTCTCTGCCTTCCACTTTTCTCCTGACTGACTTTTGCTTCTGTCCTTTCTTTACTACCCTCCGACTTCCTGCATTGGTTCCCACCCCCCTGCCACATTGGTTTAAACCCTCCCCAACAGCGCTAGCTAACAACCCCCCCCCCCACCCCGGGGACATTGAACACTGGTGAAGCTACCATGACGACCTGTCAAGCAGCAGAAGCAGGTGTAGACAGAGTTAAGCGATCCCACAACCAAAGGATCAGATCTATCAGCTTTGCAGGACGGCCTCGCTCAGATCTCAGCAGGGCCCTGACCTTCCTCCCATCCCTCATGCTAACATTTCCCGCTGCGTCTTGCTGCCCTGTGTCACTGAAGCTCAAAGCAGGTTTGACCCATCGGTCGCAGTTCTCAGAATAAATTTCGAAGCGCGGTCTGCGGTGGGACACGAGGTTTTAATTACCAGTCAGATTCCCCTTTTCTTCGATAACATCTTTGAGGTTCAATCTCTCCCGATCTCTGTCCGAACACAAACCCCCCTTTCAGGTCTCCCTCTCCCATTCCGAAAACTTTGAATAAGGACACTGGGAGTCGGCACCGAGCAAAATCAGGAACAACGTTTATTGAGATGAAGGATATAGAAGATAGAAAGTACAGCACAGAACAGGCCCTTCGGCCCCCGATGTTGGGCCGAGCATTGTCCAAAACCAAGATCCAATATGTACGCTGGCCGGGGTTCAATCCTGATCGCTGCCTTACTGACCGAACATTATACACTGATTGATGAGATACCCACCCCGAGCAAGGGACCTTGTGCACCATAGGAACACGGGGAAAACACACATTTCTATCCCATAGATCCCGTGCGGGATATTGTAAAACAGATTCCGACCTCCATTTGGCTTTGAAGAATTCATCGGCAAATGGAAAGCACAGGCTGGAATCTCCGTGTCCATGGCGACTCAAACGGAGAATTCCTCGGTGTTTCATGACCCAAAAATCAGCGCCAAACCCTCACCGACTTCCAGACCGAGGAGGGTCTGGCGGGGTGAAACTCCTGGCCCACGCGCCGAAAACGGCCGGAGAATGGCTGGGCCCCGTTCCGCGCATGCGCCCGGCGACCACCTGCAGCGGTCGCGCCGTTCAACATGGCGCCGGCCACGCGCGGACCCGACCCGCCATCCGTGACTCCACAGGCCACCCCCCCCCCACCCCCACCACCACCAGTCCCCCCCAGACCTCACAGAAGCCGCCCCCCACCCCCCCACCCCCACCCCGGCCAGAGGCACGGATCCCGGCCGAGGGTGACGGCACTGGGACACAGTCTGCAACCGCCAGACATGGCTGGGATCACAAGTGTCCTGCGCAGTCGGGAACTCAGCCCGTCGGGGGTCGGAGCATTGCGGGACGGCCGATCGATGACCCGCCAATGGCGTTGCAACAGCGCGCAGCGCGATTATGTCACTTCCGACACTAACCGGCGCCGGCCCGGATTTCCGATTACGATTTCCGATTACGATACCGACGACAGGCGACGCAGAATCCCGGCCATTAACTCTGCGCCGCTCTCCCTAGATGCTGACCACCTGCTGAGTATTTCCATTATCCCTGGTGACCCTCAAGCTGTCCGGGACTGAGATTCACTTCAAGAAGCTCCCGTTCTCCTTTCCCAGGGGAATTACTAGATGAAAGCAGAACGAGGTCCGTCGGGTTCACTTCCTGCTCCTGCTCTTCCACAAATAGCTGTTGACAGATCTCACAAATCCATCGTCATCAACTAATCAAAAACAGATCCAGGCTGGAGGTGAGGCAAGCCCTCGGGGAGGTGGGGGGGGGGGGGTGGAATTAGCTTTGGGAATCATAATCCCAAACTCACCTGTTCCTCTCAGACTCGCTCCACATTCCCACCTCTTCCCTCTGTGCCAGGTGGCAGTCACAATGTGCCACGTTGCCGGATACACCTTGGCAAAGGAGGCAACATAAAGAACCTGACTGAATGCCACGAGCCTCGTAATCTTCCCTTGCTATCTGAGATAATCAGAGAACAGGTTAACCCTTTTCATTGTTCTCAGGTCCTTGATCTGCAATGTTCCAAAGACTGACGTGAATGATTGTTCGGTCAAGTGTGCACGGGTGGGGACAGCAACCACTGACGTGGCCTCCTTGGAGAAGGCCACCAAACAGCTCAACTAGCATTCTGGGACTTGAAGCAAACAAGGAATAGTTTCAAAATGTCAAATTGAAAGGGGGCGGAGTCTCCAAAAGGAGTAGAACGACCTCGAAGGAGAGCAAAAAGACACATTGAGGTTCTCATCCTGGAGTTGCTGGAATGTCTGCACATCATTCCATCTGTCCACCCCCCCACCCTGGCCAACACCATACTCAGAATCCCCTGGGTGGATGAGGATATACGGAAAGGGCTGTGATCAGGTTGATGAAAACGCCTCCCTCAGCCCTGAAGACAATCACACAAACTCCAGGAGAGAAGCTCTGAACAGTGGATGCAACATCTTCCTCTGTGCGGTCCTGCTGGTCAATCTCAGGCCACTGTCCAGCAACTTCTCAAACTCACCAAATCACCACTCACCCCTCTCCAACATCTTCCTCTGTGCGGTCCTGCTGGTCAATCTCAGGCCACTGTCCAGCAACTTCTCAAATTCACCAAATCACCACTCGCCCCTCTCCAACATCTTCCTCTGTGCGGTCCTGCTGGTCAATCTCAGGCCACTGTCCAGCAACTTCTCAAACTCACCAAATCACCACTCACCCCTCTCCAACATCTTCCTCTGTGCGGTCCTGCTGGTCAATCTCAGGCCACTGTCCAGCAACTTCTCAAATTCACCAAATCACCACTCGCCCTTCTCCTGGAGGGCAAGAAACAGAGAATCCCCACAGTGTAGAAGGAGGCCACTCGGCCCGTCGGGACTACACCCACCCTCTGAAAGAGCACCCTAATTAGACCACTACCCGACCCTACCCCATAACCCCACCTAACCTTTGGACACTACCTTTGGGCAATTTTGCATGACCTAATCTTTAGACACGGCCCCCAAAACTGTTCACGATACTCCAAATGGGGTCTGACCAGAGCCTTTTACAGCCTCAGAAGTACACCCTTTGTATTCTAGCCCTCTCGACATGAATGCTACCATTGCATTTGCCTTCCTAACTGCCGGCTGAACCTGCACGTTAACCTTAAGAGAATCTTTTACAAGGACTCAAGTCTCTTTGTGCTTCCGATTTCCAAAGCTTTTCCACATTTATAAAATAGTCTATGCCTCCATTCCTCCATTCCTCCTTTCAAAGTGCATAACCTCACACTTTTCCCACCTCTTCCCACTGTGCCAGGTGGCAGTCACAATGTGCCACGTTGCCGGATACACCTTGGCAGAGGAGGCAACATAAAGAACCTGACTGAATGCCACGAGCCTCGTAATCTTCCCTTGCTATCTGAGATAATCAGAGAACAGGTTAACCCTTTTCATTGTTCTCAGGCCCTTCATCTGGAATGTTCTAATGGCTGACGTGAATATTTGTTGGGTTAAGTATTGGCGAGGGGCGAGCAGCCACTCCGATTACTGACGTGGCAGGCTTGAAGAAGGAACTCAAACAGGACAACCTACGTTCTGGGACTTGAAGCAAACGATTAGTTTAACAATATCAAACTGAAATGGGACAATCTCCCAAAGGACTGAACTTACTCTGATGGGGGGAACAATGATGGGAAAAGGTGACTGGTACAGTGCAGCTGTCTCTGTCTGGAGTCGCTGTAATGTCTGCGCATCATCGCACTCGTCCAATCCCAATCCCGTCCTGGACCCGACCCACAATCCCCATGGAGAGTGAGGATAAACCGAAAACACGGGATTCCCATTGAGGAAAACCCTTTGCAAAAATGTAAATCATAGGGGGAGCTTTACTCTGTATCTAACCCCGTGCTGTACCTGTCCTGGGAGTGTTTGAAGGGGACAGTGTAGAGGGAGCTTTACTCTGTATCTAACCCCGTGCTGTACCTGTCAAACAAAGAACAAAGAACAAAGAAATGTACAGCACAGGAACAGGCCCTTCGGCCCTCCAAGCCCGTGCCGACCATACTGCCCGACTAAACTGCAATCTTCTACACTTCCTGGGTCCGTATCCTTCTATTCCCATCCTATTCATATATTCGTCAAGATGCCCCTTAAATGTCCCTATCGTCCCTGCTTCCACTACCTCCTCCGGTAGCGAGTTCCAGGTACCCACTACCCTCTGCGTAAAAAACTTGCCTCGTACATCTACTCTCAACCTTGCCCCTCTCACCTTAAACCTATGCCCCCTGGTAATTGACCCCTCTACCCTGGGGAAAAGCCTTTGACTATCCACTCTGTCTATGCCCCTCATAATTTTGTATACCTCTATCAGGTCGCCCCTCAACCTCCTTCGTTCCAGTGAGAACAAACCGAGTTAATTCAATCGCTCCTCATAGCTTATGCCCTCCATACCAGGCAACATTCTGGTAAATCTCTTCTGCACCCTCTCTAAAGCCTCCACATCCTTCTGGTAGTGTGGCGACCAGAATTGAACACTATACTCCAAGTGTGGCCTAACTAAGGTTCTATACAGCTGCAGCATGACTTGCCAATTCTTATACTCAATGCCCCGGCCAATGAAGGCAAGCATGCCGTATGCCTTCTTGACTAACTTCTCCACCTGTGTTGCCCCTTTCAATGACCTGTGGACCTGTACACCTAGATCTCTTTGACTTTCAATACTCTTGTGGGTTCTACCATTGATGGGGACAGTGTAGAGGGAGCTTTACTCTGTATCTAACCCCGTGCTGTACCTGTCCTGGGAGTGTTTGATGGGGGCAGTATAGAGGGAACTTTACTCAGTACCTATCCCTGTGCTGTACCTGTCCTGGGAGTGTTTGATGGGGACAGTGTAGAGGGAGCTTTACTCTGTACCTATCCCTGTGCTGTACCTGTCCTGGGAGTGTTTGATGGGGCAGTATAGAGGGAGCTTTACTCTGTATCGAACCCCGTGCTGTACCTGTCCTGGGAGTGTTTGATGGGGACAGTGTAGAGGGAGCTTTACTCTGTATCTAACCCCGTGCTGTACCTGTCCTGGGAGTGTTTGATGGCACAAACTTTCAGTCACAGATACAAACCGATTCAGTCAAACATCTGACCAACTCCACCATTGCCTGGATACATCCTCCCCGACCCCCGTAACCCCCGAATCGGACCCTCTGTTGTTCCCAGTCTTACACAGGAGCCTCCTTTCAATATGTCCCTGGGCTCTGGTTGGTTGATCAGGGTTGGTCAATGGCTGGAATAAAGGACTCAGGTTCCTCAACGCTACAATCAATGTCTTATCTTTTGGCTGACATTTCAGTGACTGGTGATTAATCCCCGGTCACACTTGTCAGAAAGTCTGATTCACGGTGAGAACAGAACGTCACCTGTTCAAAACGGAGCCAAAGACAGATCAGCAGAACCCAAGAGACTGGTCAGAAAATGTATATAAACCCAGAGCCCGCAGTCAACAAAACACTTCACCTAGAGGCAAACAACTCATCGCTACCATGAAGAATCTGTGTCTGCTTCTCACCTTCGGCCTGATGGCTGTGGCCGTGGCGGGTAAGTAACTGCGGGCAGTCCCACTCACTCACTGATGTTAGACAGTTTTTAATAGGCCCATTCCTGCTCTTGCAGCCACCGACTGGGACCCCCGAGTGTCCCGTGTCGATGATGGGCAGAGCTGACAGCCACTGGGCTGGGCTCTGTCGCCTCCGTCGAAATGTCAAGCACTGGCAGCATGCTGAATGTAAAGGCTTCAGTGTTGGAGAGGGACGTGATACATTGGGATGTTTTTCCTCAGAGGACAGAATGCGGGTGGGAGATTTGTAGAAGCCAAGTATTTCAAATACAACTAGTATAGGTAAAAGATAGCTGTTTAAGCATAAATGTTGAGCCCCAGTTTTTAATACCCATTTATACAGCATAATTCACTTTTACTGAAGTCCATTGTTCTGGCAAATGCATATTTTCAAGAAACAGTGTGACATTAAAAAAAAAGCACAGTTGCAAGATAATTTGACACTGTCTTGTGCTAATTGTCAAGGACAGGGACTGGATACACAGCAACATTGTTCACAATGCAGATAACAGCTAGGTCAGAAAAGCTGATGTTGCACATTGAAGATGGACGGCTTGCCATCAAATCAAATGTGTTTGAGTCTAACCCAAACCAATTAGGATTATATTGGGGTGTAATTAGATGACTTAAGACAGATATGAAAGTGTATAACTGAAAAAGTTTCTCCCGGCCATTTTAGGTTAGGTTGGGTTAGGTTGGGTTAGGTTGGGTTAGGTTAGGTTAGGTTAGGTTAGGTTGGGGTTTTGTTGTCTTTGTGAGTATTGTCTTTGTAGCTTAAGTTTTGTCTTTCTGTTAGTTTAGTCAGTTTTTGCCTTTGATTCTAGTCTCCATTTTAGTTTATGTCTTTTGGGTTCTGTCAGTCTAACAGTCTGTGTCAGTGATGTTAGTCCACTTTTGACTTTGAGTTTAGCTGAAGATTAGCTTTCTCTCTCTCTTCATGTTTCATTGCCAGACTTTGACTTTTTAAAAGTTACTTTCGAGCTGTCTGCCTAAGCAAAGAAAGATAATGTCTGTAATTCTCTGAAAGCTTCGAATTGTCTACGAATTGCCTTTTAAATGACTTTCAAATTGTAATCAATCGACTACAAATAAAACAATTCTTTTTGGCACCTGAGGAGTTTATACTGCAAATTTCTGCTGAGTTCCAGTATTCGCAAAGTGCTACTGATAACCGAATAGCAGAGATGATATAAATTCCTTCAACTTTACACAGTCGAATAATACAAGGAATCGAACAACTTAACACAGTTGCTACAAAATAGTACAAATCTTACAACTTGTCGTATTGCGCCAGGACTTGATTCATCAACTAAGTTTCCCCCAAACCTGGCGTAGTTCGACAGGTTAAGATCCCTATAAATTAAAGTTTCCTTTAATTGGCGTAGTCAGGCAGTCGGCCATTCCTGCTCTTGCAGCCACCGACTGGGACCCCCGAGTGTCCCGTGTCGATGATGGGCAGAGCTGACAGCCACTGGGCTGGGCTCTGTCGCCTCCGTCGAAATGTCAAGCACTGGCAGCATGCTGAATGTAAAGGCTTCAGTGTTGGAGAGGGACGTGATACATTGGGATGTTTTTCCTCAGAGGACAGAATGCGGGTGGGAGATTGAATCTGGATCTTTGGAATTCTGCCTGTTTGACAGGGTAATTGGGGAAACCCTTTCCACTGGCAGGAAGGTCAGTGAGCAGAGGCCACAGATTTAAGATAAGTTTCAAAGGGTCCAGAGGGAAGTTGGGGAAACATATTCTAACGCTGTGAGTTGTCATGGTCTGGAAAGCACTCCCTGAAAGGCCGGTGGAATCCGGTTCGTAGGAACTTTCAAAAGAGAATTGGACAAATGCTGGATTGGGAAACATTTGGAGGATCCTTGGGAAAGGACAGGTGAAATCATACATCCAGGTCCAATGTGAACATCTAATTAAATCAGTGCAAGATTGAGAAACTTCCTCAGTCTGTCCTGCCCTAAGATGTGATCATTGACCAGACCTCTATGCAAAATTTAGCAAATTCATACTTCACCCTATGTGAAATTAAATAAAAACTGCTGAGTCTGGCCACAGCCGACCCATCAGTGGGATGGACACCCTCCAGCGCAACTAGTGCCACCTTATTGGCTGGGATCAGGTTGTGCGGGGAGTGAAGCGTGTATATGCGGCTGCAGCTTGTCAGCCTCCTGAGTGTCAATCACAGACCCGGCGAATCCGGCCCCGTTTCTCATTGGAATCGATTGTGTTCCATGTGGGGCTGGTGCTAGCCCCTCAATAGTCGGTGAATCGGTTCAGGTGCGGTGCCAACTTTGCTGTCGCGGAAGTCTCCGAATCCTGCCCCAGCGTCAACACTTAGTCTCAGGAATTAAGAATCCCGCCCAGGGACTCTTTCCATACAGGGCCAAGGTCCGTATTCTAATATCCTGCACCATGGGTCCACATCCAGTTATAATGTGAACATACCATTCTACCAGTTGAGGTCTTCTGAGCTACTCAAGTCTGTCCTGCCCTGAGATGTGATCATTAACCAGACCACATTCGAAATTAGTACAACATGACTGCTTAACGAGGGTGAAAGGTTCAGCACTCTTGTCATACAGGACTGAGCATATTCGATTGAATTAGTATGAAATGCAATGAAATTAAAATCGCTTATTGTCACAAGTAGGCTTCAATGAAGTTACTGTGAAAAGCCCCTAGTCGCCACATTCCGGCGTCTGTTCGGGGAGGCTGATACAGGAATTGAACCGTGCTGCTGGCCTGCCTTGGTCTGCTTTCAAAGCCAGCGATTTAGCCCTGTGCTAAACAGCCCCTATTAGTATACTGTTTGATGGGGACAATTAGTATCTCAACAACTGCATTAAATAGTATTCCATAAGACCATAAGACCGTAAGACATAGGAGCGGAAGTAAGGCCATTCGGCCCATCGAGTCCACTCCACCATTCAATCATGGCTGATTTAACTCCATTTACCCGCGCTCTCTCCATAGCCCTTAATTCCTCGAGAAATCAAGAATTTATCAACTTCTGTCTTAAAGACACTCAACGTCACGGCCTCCACCGCCCTCTGTGGCAATGAATTCCACAGACCCACCACTCTCTGGCTGAAAAAATTTCTCCTCATCTCTGTTCTAAAGTGACTCCCTTTTATTCTAAGGCTGTGCCCCCGGGTCCTAGTCTCCCCTGTTAATGGAAACAACTTCCCTACATCCACCCTATCTAAGCCATTCATTATCTTGTAAGTTTCTATTAGATCTCCCCTCAACCTCCTAAACTCCAATGAATATAATCCCAGGATCCTCAGACGTTCATCGTATGTTAGGCCTACCATTCCTGGGATCATCCGTGTGAATCTCCGCTGGACCCGCTCCAGTGCCAGTATGTCCTTCCTGAGGTGTGAGGCCCAAAATTGCTCACAGTATTCTAAATGGGGCCTAACTAATGCTTTATAAAGCTTCAGAAGTACATCCCTGCTTTTATATTCCAAGCCTCTTGAGATAAATGACAACATTGCATTTGCTTTCTTAATTACGGACTCAACCTGCAAGTTTACCTTTAGAGAATCCTGGACTAGGACTCCCAAGTCCCTTTGCACTTCAGCATTATGAATTTTGTCACCGTTTAGAAAATAGTCCATGCCTCTATTCTTTTTTCCAAAGTGCAAGACCTCGCACTTGCCCACGTTGAATTTCATCAGCCATTTCTTGGACCACTCTCCTAAACTGTCTAAATCTTTTTGCAGCCTCCCCACCTCCTCCATACTACCTGCCCCTCCACCTATCTTTGTATCATCAGCAAACTTAGCCAGAATGCCCCCAGTCCCGTCATCTAGATCGTTAATATATAAAGAGAACAGCTGTGGCCCCAACACTGAACCCTGCAGGACACCACTCGTCACCGGTTGCCATTCCGAAAAAGAACCTTTTATCCCAACTCTCTACCTTCTGCCTGACAGCCAATCGTCAATCCATGTTAGTACCTTGCCTCGAATACCATGGGCCTTTATTTTACTCAGCAGTCTCCCGTGAGGCACCATTTCAAAGGCCTTTTGGAAGTCAAGATAGATAACATCCATTGGCTCTCCTTGGTCTAACCTATTTGTTATCTCTTCAAAGAACTCTAACAGGTTTGTCAGGCACGACCTCCCCTTACTAAATCCATGCTGACTTGTCCTAATCCGACCCTGCACTTCCAAGAATTTAGAAATCTCATCCTTAACAATGGATTCTAGAATCTTGCCAACAACCGAGGTTAGGCTAATTGGCCTATACTTTTCCATCTTTTTCCTTGTTCCCTTCTTGAACAGGGGGGTTACAACAGCGATTTTCCAATCCTCTGGGACTTTCCCTGACTCTAGTGACTTTTAAAAGATCATAACTAACGCCTCCACTATTTCTTCAGCTATCTCCTTTAGAACTCTAGGATGTAGCCCATCTGGGCCCGGAGATTTATCAATTTTTAGACCTCTTAGTTTCTCTAGCACTTTCTCCTTTGTGATGGCTACCATATTCAACTCTGCCCCCTGACTCTCCTGAATTGTTGGGATATTACTCATGTCTTCTACTGTGAAGACTGACGCAAAGTACTTATTTAGTTCCTCAGCTATTTCCTTGTCTCCCATCACTAGATTACCAGCATCATTTTGGAGCGGCCCAATGTCTACTTTTGCCTCCCATTTGTTTTTAATGTATTTAAAGAAACTTTTACTATCATTCCGAATGTTACTGGCTAGCCTACCTTCATAATTGATCCTCTCTTTCCTTATTTCTCTCTTTGTTATCCTCTGTTTGTTTTTGTAGCCTTCCCAATCTTCTGACTTCCCACTACTCTTTGCCACATTATAGGCTTTCTCTTTTGCTTTGATGAATTCCCTAACTTCCTTTGTCAGCCATGCCTGCCTAATTCCCCCCTCTGATAACCTTTCTTTTCTTTGGGATGAACCTCTGTACTGTGTCCTCAATTACTCCCAGAAACTCCTGCCATTGCTGTTCTACTGTCTTTCCCACTGGACCCTGCTCCCAGTTGATTTTGGTCAGTTCCTCCCTCATGCCCCTGTAGTTATCTTTATTTAACTGTAACACCTTTACATCTGATTCTACCTTCTTTCTTTCAAATTGGAGATTGAATTCGACCATATTATGATCACTGCCTCCTAAGTGCTCCCTTACTTTAAGATCTTTAATCAAGTCTGGCTCATTACATAACACTAAGCCCAGAATGGCCTGTTCCCTCGTGGGCTCCATCACAAGCTGTTCCAAAAAGCCCTCCTGTAAACATTCAATGAATTCCCTTTCCTTGGGTCCACTGGCAGCATTATTTACCCAGTCCACCTGCATATTGAAGTCCCCCATGATCACTGTGACCTTGCCTTTCTGACATGCACTTTCTATTTCGTGGTGCATTTTGTGCCCCTGGTCCTGACCTCTGTTAGGAGGCCTGTACATAACTCCCATTATGGTTTTTTTGCCTTTGTGGTTCCTCAACTCTACCCACACACACTCCACATCACCTGACCCGATGTCGTTTCGTGCTATTGATTTAATTTCATTCCTAATTAATAAGGCAACCTTGCCCCCTCTGCCCACCTCTCTGTCTTTTCGATAGGTTGTGAATCCCTGGATGTTTAAATGCCAGTCCTGAACCCCCTGCAACCACGTCTCTATGGTGCCTACCACATCATACCTGCCAGTCACAATCTGGGCCACAAGCTCATCTACCTTGTTCCGTACACTGCGCGCATTTAAATATCGCACCTTTAATTCTCTATTGACCGTCCCTTTTTGTTTTCTTAGTGTGGTGGACCTTGGTTTACTGAGCCTTTCCATACACTGTGTCATATTTTGGGGGATGGGGACTATCGTAATCTCTCCTGAGCTCTGTCTTTTCGTGCTTTTTTGTATTCCTAAGCAGCTACGCTTCCCACTGATTACTTCACCTCTTGGTTCCCTGACTTTCCCTTCACCCCCCAATCTCTAGTTTAAAGTCCAATTGACCACCCTATTTACTCTTTTCGCCAGAACACTGGTCCCAGCTCGGTTCAGGTGGAGACCATCCCAACGGTATAGGTCCCCCCTGTCCCAAAACTGATGCCAGTGTCCCATGAAAAGGAACCCCTCTTTCCCACACCACTCTTTCAGCCACGTGTTAACTTCCCTTATTCTTGCCTCCCTATGCCAATTTGCACGTGGCTCGGGCAGTAATCCGGAGATTATGACCCTTGAGGACCTGTTTTTCAATTTGAATCCTAGCTCTTTATAAGCTCTAAACAGGTCCTCTTTTCTAGACTTGCCTATGTTGTTGGTACCGACATGGACCGCAACAACTGGATCCTCCCCCTCCCTCTCCAGTATCCTTTCAAGCCGGTCAGAGATGTCCCGCACCCTAGCACCAGGCAGGCAACATACCATGCGGGACTCTTTATCCTGCTCACAAAGGATACGATCTATCCCCCTGATAATAGAATCCCCTACAACTACAACTTGCCTATTTACTCCCTCCCCTTCAATGGCCTGCTGAACCATGGTGCCTTGGTCAGCTGACTCATCCTTCCTGCAGCCCTGTTCGCCATCCACACAGGGAGCAAGTGCCTCATACCTGTTGGACAGGGTCAAGGGCTGAGGCTCCTGAGTTCCTGACTGCTGGTTCCCTTTACCTGCCTGACCTGCAGTCACACCCTGCTGTCCCTGGCCACTGGCAGGATTTAAACTACTTACTCTGACAGGTGTGACTGTCTCCTGAAACATAGAGTCCAGGTAAGTCTCCCCCTCCCGGATGTGCCTCAGTGTTTGAAGCTCAGACTCCAGCTCATCAACTCTGAGCCGGAGCTCTTCGAGCAGCCAACATACTGCAGATGTGGTCGCTGCAGCTCGCAATGGGATCTGCCAGCTCCCACATCAAGCAGCTCAAGCACACCACCTGACCAGCCATCTCTAATTAATTAATTAGTTTAATTTAAGTTTACGAGTATTCAAAGAAATGTCACATGATTCATACATTATCCAACATTGTTTGATACAATATCAAAAAATGGAACCAAATACAACTTGAATCAGGTGAACTGAGCTGAATGTGAGGTCTAAAAGTCATTTATTTTAAAACATCTGCACCAATGTACAACCTGTGAAGCAAGAGAGAAATCGATATTTCATTCATAGTTTTGAACAAGAGAGTTAACTGTTAATTTCAAAAGGGAGGACAAATGAATCAACTTAAATAAAGCAATTAGCAACAGTAATGTTCATTGAATTTCTGAAAGAGTGACAGAAACCCCCGAATCTGGGCGATGCTGAAGGTGTTGATTCTTCACCAGACAATGTTGAAAATGTTGATTTTAAAATTAATTCTCTCCAGAAAATATTAACACCAGTCTGTTTGTTCCACAAGTCACTCAGATTACGGTAACCACGGTATCGTTTAAATTTTACATGTCAGAACCTCCACAAGGAATAAGGACACATGAAGCAATGAAAGATGCCGGTGATAGACAAACGCACATCACTTCACTGCCCCGTTTTGCGATGTCTGCAAAATATTTCACGTTTCCTGTATCATGCGTCCACACCCAGTTCCAATGTGGACATATTATTCCACCCAGTTAAGGTCGACTTGAGCCACTCAAGTCTGATCTGTCCTGCATTGAGATGTGATCATTAACCAGACCACAATTAAAATGAAGACAACGTGATAGGTTAACGAGGAGGAAAGGTTCTGCCACTTGTCACACAGGAGCGAACACTTTCTTAGTAATTTAACAGCTGCATTAAATAGTATCCATTTTTAAAACTGTTTTTAATTGGGTTTTTGAACATAGTATATTTACAGTTCTGTACACAGAATGGAATATTTAAAAACCTGGTTGGATATTGTACACCAGCTCAAAAACAGCAACTCTGTCCAGTTAGCAATATTACGTTTCACAAGTAAGTAGACCCATGTTTGTGGGGGCGGGGGGAAACTGGGAGGTATATCTACATTTGGGTGCCGGGGAAACAAATCCATTCGTTCTGTCCAATACAGAGAGGACAATACGAGAATGGGTCTGGTGTTGGTGTTGTTACTTGTTTCTCCCGGACGGGTTTCGCTGCCGTTGTCGTCGCGCGTTCACCTCCGCTTCGGCCGTTCCTCCGTCTTTCTCCCGTGTTTTCCTTGCTCTCTGTTACTGTATTAGCCGAGTTTGTTGTCGTTTCCCGTGCTCGCCTTCTGGCTATCAGTCCCTCGCCTCCCCTCCCTCTCCGGTTCCCCTCGATTGGTCCCTGTCTCCTTCTTCTTCCGCCCCCCCCTTCTGACCCGCTCGCCCCCACCCCTTCTCCTGTGGTTCACCTTTCTTTTCTCTTAGGTTTAGCTGGTCCCCCCCCCCCCCTCCACCCCCCCGCGGGTCTTTCCCTCCCTCCAGCGCCTTGGCTACTCTCCACTGATTCTTGGCTACCTGGCTATTCTTCTGCTTCCTCGTTGGCCACAAGCAGGACCCGGAACAATTGGGTGACTGGCTCCCACGTTCTGTGGAAGCCGTCGTCTGACCCTCGGATGGCGAATTTGATTTTCTCCATTTGGAGAGATTCCGAGAGGTCGGACAGCCAGTCCGCAGCTTTGGGTGGTGTTGCTGACCGCCAGCCGACCAGGATTCTATGGCGGGCGATCAGGGAGGCAAAGGCAAGGGCGCCCGCCCTCCTCCCCAGGAATAGATCTGGCTGGTCTGATACCCCGAAGACCGCCACTTTCGGGCATGGCTCCACCCTCATTCCCACCAATTTGGACATTGCCTCGAAGAAGGCTGTCCAGAACCCTGCAAGTCTGGGGCAAGACCAGAACATGTGGGCGTGGTTGGCCGGGCCTCCTTGGCACCGCTCACATCGATCCTCCACCTCCGGGAAGAACCTACTCACACGGGTTCTTGTTAAGTGGGCTCAATGTACCACTGCATCAGGCTGAGCCTTGCGCACGTGGAGGTGGAGTTGACCCTATGCAGTGCTTCGCTCCAGAGTCCCCACCCTATTTCAATCCCCAGGTCCTCCTCCTATTTCTTTCGTGTTGCGTTCAGTACAGTGTCGGCCCTTTCTATCAATCGGTCATACATGTTGCTACAGTTCCCTTTATCTACGATGCTTGCGTCCAGTAACTCTTCCAGTAATGTCTGTCGTGGCGGTTGTGGGTACGCCCTTGTCTCCTTTCGTAGGAAGTTTTTGAGTTGCAGATACCTTAGCTTGTTCCCCCTGGCTAGCTGCAATTTCTCTGTCAGTCCGTCCAGTGTTGCGATCCTGCCGTCCGTGTACAGGTCCCTGACTGTCAGTGTCCCTCCGCCCTGTCCCCACCTTTTGAAGGTGGCGTCAGTCAGCGCTGGCGTGAACCTATGGTTGTTGCCGATGGGAGCTTTGTCTGACATTCTGGTCAGGCCAAATTGCTGCCGTAGTTGGTTCCAGGACTGGAGGGTGGCTATCACCACCGGGCTGCTGAAGTGTTTTTTGGGTGGGGATGGGAGTGCCGCCGTGGCGAGGGCCCTGAGGGAGGTCCCCTTACAGGAGGCCTCCTCCGCGCGCACCCAATCGGCTTCTGGCTCCTTGATCCATCCCCGTATTCGCTCGGCCGTCGCCGCCCAGTGGTAGAATTGTAGGTTTGGGAGGGCTAGCCCCCCCCCCCCCCCCCGGATTTTGTTTCTTGTCGGACCTTCTTTGGGATCCTAGCATTCTTCTCCCCCTATACGAACACCATGATTAGTTTGTCCAGACCTTTGTAAAAGGCCTTTGGGATGTAGACCGGGATAGATCGAAGTAGGAAGAGGTACCTGGGCAGTACGTTCATTTTGATCATCTGGACTCTCCCCACAAGGGAGAGTGGGAGTGTGTTCCATCTTTGCGGGTTCTTTTGTACTTCCTCCGTCAGACTGGTGAGGTTCCATTTGTGGATCCCTTTTCAGTCCATGGGCTATTTGGATCCCCAGGTAGCGGAATTTGTGTTGGGCCTGTTTAAACGGCAGTCCCATTAGTGCAGCACCCCACTCCCCGCCCCCCCCCCCCCTTGTGGGTGTACCGGGAAGATCTCGCTTTTGCACAAGTTGAGTTTGTAGCCCGAGAAGGTGCCAAACTCTTTCAGGAGCGCGATGATTCCGCCCGCGCTGCTTTGTGAGTCCGAAATGTCGCCATGGGAGCATTGTGTAGGAGCTTTACCCAGGAGGTGAACCCTGTTCCAAGCCCGAACCGCTCCAGTACCTCTGTGAGGTATTTCCATTCGGCCCTGTCTAAAGGCCTTTTCTGCGTCCAGGGAGACGATCACCTCTGGTGTTCTCTCCCCGAACGGGGTCATTATCGCGTTCAGCAGGAGCCTGATGTTCGAGGTTAGCTGCCGACCTTTGACACAGCCAGTCTGGTCCTCTGCGACTACCTCTGGTGCGCAGTTCGGCAGCCTTTGGGTTCGGACCTTGGCCCATATTTTGGCGTCACGTTTAGTCATGAGATGGGCCTGTATGAACCGCATGCCATTGGGTCTTTGTCTTTCTTAGGTATCAGCGAGATTGAGACCTGTGCTAGGTGGCTGTATGCCCCTCACTAGCGACTCTGTGAACATCTCCCGCAGGTGCGGGGCCAGTGCTGTCGCATATTTTTTGTAGAAGTCCGCCGGGAACCCGACCGGTCCCGGCGCCTTCCCCGCCTGCATGGAGCTAATGCTGTCCATGATCTCTCCCAGTGCGAGTGGTGCTTCCAGGCCCCGTTTTCTGCCCTCCTCCACGACTGGCATGTCCAGTCCATCAAGGAACCGTTTCATCCCAGACTCCCCCATTGGGGGCTCTGAGGTGTCCAGCCCTTGGTAGAAGGCCTTGAAGGTTTTGTTGATCTTTTCTGGTTCTGATTCTAACATGCCTCTGGTATCCCTGATTTGTGCAATTTCTCTGGTGGCTGCCTGCTTTCTCAGCTGGTGTGCCAACAGGCGGCTGGCTTTGTCTCCGTGTTCGTATAGGGTTCCCGTGCCTGGAGGAGTTGGTGCACTGCTTTCCTGGTGGAGAGCAGATCGAAGTTCCTTTGAGGCGCTTTCCTCTCCTCCAGGAGCTCTACGGTCGGGGCCTCGGAGTATTTACTGTCTACCTACATTATGGAGTCGACCAGCTGTTGCCTAGCCACCCATTCCTCCCTATCTCTTCGCGCTTTGAAAGCGATAATTTTCCCTCTTATTACGGCCTTTAGCGCTTCCCAGAACGTAGAGGGTGAGACCTCCCTGTTTTGGTTGTTCTCCGTGTACTCTGCTATGGCCTGCGATATCTTTTCGTTGAAGATCTTGTCTTCTAGCAGGGCAGTGTTGAACCTCCATGTGGGGCGTTGGGCCCCGCCCGTCTCCAACCTCACATCCATGTAATGTGGAGCGTGGTGGGATATCACAATTGTGGAGTATTCCGCTTTGACCAGGCCCGGAAGCACCGTTTTCCCCACCACAAAGAATTCAATTCTGGTGTGTACAATGGGCACTGGGGAGAAGAAGGAGAACTCCTTCTCCCCTGGGTGGGTGAACCTTCAGGGGTCCACCGCCCCCATCTGCTCCATAAAGCGAGTTCCTTTGCCAAGTTTGAGGCTTTCCCTGTTTTGGGGCTTGATCTGTCAGTCATTGAGTCCAATACATAGTTGAAGTCCCCCCCACCCAGCTGCGCCACCCAGCTCTTTCTTACCCGTGGTCGGTCCTGCTCTCTCAAGTGTGTCTCTTGGAGGAAGACTATGTCGGCTTTCATATTTCTTCGGTGGCTGAAGACTCTTGATCTTTTCACTGGGCCGTTGAGTCCCCTTACGTTCCAGGTGACTATCCTGGTGGGGGGCTTCTGTCCCCCCCCCCCTCCTGTGGGATTAACCATACTTACCTTTTGTACGCGCCCCTGCACTTCGGGGTTTACATTTATTAGGGGGCCGTCCAGGATAGCCGCTGTCACTGCTCTCCCCATGCGGTCGGGTCCCTGCGCTCCGGGGTTTCCCTTTGTCCAGGGGGCACCCAATATGGCCGCCCACTGTGCGTCCCGCCACGTGGCTCTACCCCTGCACTCTGGGGTCTCGCTTTGTCCAGAGACCGTACTGGGAGGGTGCAGTGATTCCTTGTTCCGGCCTCTTGGTTGTGGCACTTTCTAGCCTCATTGCTGTTCTCGTTCTAGCCTTGTTTGCCTCTCCTTCCTTGTGGCCCCCCAATCCCTTCCTTTCCCCCCTTATCCCCCCTCTCCCGTTTACCCCTCTTTTGTTCGTCTTTCCCCCGTTCCTAACCCTGTTTCCTCTCCTGCCTCTGTTGAATGTGTCATGATTTGCAAACACGCGCGTAATGATACACAGACAGGCAGCGAATGGACACCGAGAACAGGGCATGACCAATGAGCAGGCAGGACACTCAGGGGTGGTATCTCACTATAAAAGGCACTGGGCACTCACACTCCGCCTCTTTCCACTGATGAACATCGACAGAGTGAGTCAGGGTGTATGTACAGTATCACACCTCCAGCACGCGGCTAAGAGCTAGTCTGGCTCAGTCAGACAGAGTAACCACACTTAGGTTAGCAGAGAGTCGAACTCAGAGAGAACTGTGCTAACTGTGCTACCGGTTCAATAAATCAGATTGAACTAACTTCAAGGTCTGGAGTATCTTTTGGTCAAAGCTGCATCCAGTTGCAGCCTGTGTTATCCCAGTGTACATAACACATCAGAGTGGTGTCTCCCCCGCTTCAGGGTGCACTCTCCATTGGTGGGGGGGGGGGGGGGGGGGGAGGCCAGCAGGTGTTGCCTCACCCTCCCGCCCCCCCGTCAGCGTGCAGTCGCACGGATTATACGGATTATGGATTGTTATTTCTACCCTTGCTGTCAGTTTTCCAGCCCGCGTTCCTCGACAAACTTGTTTGCGTCGGCGGGGGTTGTGAAGAAATACTCTTTGTTCTGGTATGCGACCCAGAGTTTCGCTGGGTACAGCGTACCAAAACGCATGTCGTTCTTGTAAAGGGCCGCTTTCTCTCTATTAAATTCGGCCCGTCTCCTGTCTAGGTCTGCCCCAGTGTCTTTGTAAACACTAATGTTGTGTCCGTCCCATTTGCAGGTTCTGTTTTGCCTGGGCCAGCGCAGGATTGTTTCCCTGTCTCGGTACCGGTGCAGTTTAGCTAAACTGCCCTCGGTTGATCCCCGGCCTTGGGTTTCAGGCGCGGCGGCCATTGTGCTCTGTCCATTTCTGGTGGCTTGGGGAAAGTTTTCCTCCCCACTAAGCTGCTCAGCATCTCAGCCACGTATGCAGTGGGGTTTCTGCCCTCGATCCCCTCCGGTAGGCCCACTATCCTTACAGTTTGCCTTCTCGAGCAGTTCTCCTGACCTGCGTTGTGACCAGTCCCGCCACCTCCTTCTCCAGGGGCGTGATCCGGTCGATCTTGTCGGTCGCGGCCTTTTCCAGCTCCTTAATGGTCGCCTCCGGGGCTTCCAGCTTCTTCTCTGCTCTGCCCAGGGCGAGCTGTATCTCCGCCAGGGCCTTGGCGACTGCTGCCTTCACCGTGGCCTTCATGTCTGCTCTAAGCACCACCTTGATTCCCTGCTGGTGTTCCCTCAGCGCCTCGGCGAAGGACGCCTTACAGTCCCCCCCCCGGCACAGGGGGAATTTGCTCCTGTTTGTCCCGCTCTTTTTGAAACCTCCGTTCCGTTGCCTTGTGCGCCGCTCGGCCCGTCTGACTGGGTTTGCCCCTGGCCCCTTCTGTTCCTGGTGTCCTTTCTGCCTCTACTTTGGTTCCCTTCTGGCATTTAAAAAAAAAAAAATTATTTAAAAAAACCGACCCAAAGATTTTTTGTTTCAAAAATTCAAATTTTCAGGAGAGGAAAAAAAAGTTTTATCCCCTCCGTGCTCTTTGAGTCCTCCGACTTTCGGCTGTTTCTTGGGGAACAAAGTCGCGAACCCCACTGCTCCTCCACGTGCAGCCGCTCCGCTATACTCACCGGGACCAGACTCTCCTCTCGCGCCCTTTTTCTTCTCCGGCTCTGCGGAATGGAGTTTTGACGCTTGGGCTGGGCGAGGGAGGCAGGGCCGACTTCGGGGAGGTTGAAAAGAAAACCCGGAGAACCCCCTGAAAAAGACAGCGATTTTGCGGACTGGCTGCAGCCTCTTTAGTGCGGCCCCTCCGCTTGCGAACGCCCTTAAATAACATTCAAAGGAAAGTCACATGGTCCATACATAATCCCACATTATTTGCCACAATATCAAAAGTTTGCAGGAAACCTGAATAAGATGAATTGAGCTGAATACGAAGGTTAACAGACTTTTAGTTTATAAAAATCTGCACCAATGTATAATTTGTGAAGCAAGAGGGAAATAGATATTTTGTTCATATTTAGGAGCACGAGTTATCTATTAATTTGAAAAGAGAGGGCTATGAAACAACTGAAATAAAATTATTACCAACAGTAATGTTCATTGAATTGCTTAATAGACTGGAACAATCCATAATCCGTGCAATGTCGAATGTATTGATTCTGGAACAGTTCATGTTGAAAATGTTGATTTCAAATTCATTCCCTTCAGTAAATGTTAACACCAATCTGTTTGTTTCACAGGATATGGGCATTCACGTGGCTCTGGAGGTATTATGTTCAACTTTATAGATCTGGATCTCCACAAGGAATAAGGACAGAGAGATTGAGCAATTTAATATTTGGTGATAGCCAAACACCAATCATTTCATTGCCCCATCACCCAGCACATTAACACCTTCTCTTTTGTTACAAAGTGTTAATGGGGTCAATTTCCTGTTCCTGATATGAGTGGCTTGGAACTGACTATAATTTTGGAACAGTCCATGACAATCTCTGAAGAGAAAATACTGCAGAAAATCACTTCCTCAAACTTTGTTGTTGACTAACATGCTCTGCTGTCATTCCTGAGTGTGGCTACAGCTCAGTGCAGCTCCTTCCCAAGAAACCCCAAACTCTGGTCTCTCGATGTGTCATTCCAATAAGACAGCGAGGACACCAGCTGTATCGATAATCGATATGATGGGGACAATGGTAAACCAATGGAGAGGAAGTGCCACATTTACAGCTAGCCATAAAAACAGCAGACAACATGGGCAATACTCATCATCATGATTGTGCCTAATTGTCCAGTCACTGAGGGTGTAATCATTGAATGAGATCATTCTATTTAGTGATCTCTGCAAAGTATTTCAAGTTTCCTGTGACATGGGTCCACATCCAGTTACAATGTGAACATGTTATTCTGCGCAGTTAAGGTTGACTGAGCTACTCAAGTCTGTCCTGCTCTGAGATGTGATCATTAACCAGACAATTAAAATGAGTGCAACTTGGTATCTTAACGAGGAAGAAAGATTCTGCACTCTTGTCATACAGGAGTGAGCAATTACTTAGTAGCTTAACAACTGCATAAATAAATTCAATGAAATGTCACATGGTTCATACATAATCCCAAATTATTTGCCACAATATCAAAAGTTTGCAGGAAACCTGAATAAGATGAATTGAGCTGAATACGAAGGTTAACAGACTTTTAGTTTATAAAAATCTGCACCAATGTATAATTTGTGAAGCAAGAGGGAAATAGATATTTTGTTCATATTTAGGAGCACGAGTTATCTATTAATTTGAAAAGAGAGGGCTATGAAACAACTGAAATAAAATTCTTATCGACAGTAATGTTCATTGAATTGCTGAATAGGCTGGAACAATCCATAATCCGTGCAATGTCGAATGTATTGATTCTGGAACAGTTCATGTTGAAAATGTCGATTTCAAATTAATTCCCTTCAGTAAATGTTAACACCAATCTGTTATCCACATGGCCATGGAGGTAATATGTTCAACTTTAGAGTTCTGGATCTGCACAAGGAATAAGGACAGAGAGATTGAGCAATGAAATATTTGGTTATAATCAAACACATACACTTTGAACCCCATCACCCTGCACATTGCCATCTATTCCCTTGTTACAAAATGTTAACGAGGTCAATTTCCTGTTCTTGATCTGAGTGGCCGGGATCTGACGATAATTCTGGAACAGTCCCTGACAACTTTTTCAGACAAAACAAATGCAATTCCTCAAACTTTGCTGTCGAGTTAAATGTTCTGTTGTTATTTACGAATGTGGCTGCAGCTCAGTGCAGCTCCTTCCCAAGAAACCCCAAACTCTGGCCGCTCGATGTGTCATTCCAATAACACATTGACGACACCAGTTGTATTGATATTATAACGGGCCAGGGTTTAGAGAACCCCAAAGTGTATCATGGAGTTCACCTGACCCATAACTTTAAATAGATTGTGGTATGGGGAGCACAAGGGCCCACTTTACAGGTGTGATGCAACAGAGAACTAAAAGTATTTTTAACCAAAACACAATGTTTATTCTATGAATCCAGTTAACATTTTAAACACACACAGTAAACATCTTCGCAACTATCAACTCAAATACTCCCCCCAAAGAATACAGTGCTCTATAAGTATCCCTTAATCTTTCCTTGCAACATCCATAAGACAAATACCCTCTTCAGCACAGACATCAGGTTTAAATTCTCCACTGAGAACAGTTATCACTTTTAAATTCGCAAGTGATTTGAAGACATTCCTTTCATGCAGAAAGAAATCAGAATTACCCCTGGTTTTGCTGGATGCAGCTCCCAATTTGCAAAACAAAACTAAACACACCCTGTAGCTGCTAGCTCAAAGCGAAAGTACAGCAGACAGACAGCCCAGCTCCACCCACACTCTGACATCACTGCAGCTATTTGATAAACGCCCATTTCGTAAAGGTACACACACTACAGCCATTTGATAAACACCCATTTCTAAAAGGTACATCCACTACAGCTATTTGATAAACACCCATTTCTTAAAGGTACTCTCACATGACAATATGATGGGGACAATGGAAAACCAATGGAAAGGAATATCCCAGTGTTTGCATCCAGCAATAAAAACATCGGACAACATGGGCAAGATTCATAAACACGATTGTCAGTGATTGCCCAGTCACTGAGCGTTTTATCATGGAATGAGACAATTCAATTTAGTGATCTCTGCAAAGTATATTAAGTTTTCTGTAACATGGTCCCATATCCAGTAATAATAATATTATTCAATAATATCCAATAATAAATATATTATTCTACCCAGTGAAGGTCTATTGAGCTACTCAGGTCTGTCCTGCCCTGAGATGCGATCATTAACCAGACCACAATTAAAATGAGAACAATTTGATATCTTAACGAGGAAGATTAGCTCTGCACTCTTATCATACAGGAGTGTGCACTTACTTAGTAGCTGAACAACTACATTAAATAGTATTGAAAGGAATGTCACATGGTTCATTCATAGTCCCATATTATATGCTACAATATCAAAATGTTGAAGGAAATAGAACTTGACTGAGTTGAATTAAACTGCATGTGAAACTTAATAGTTATTTATTTGATAAAAATCTACACCAATGTACAATTTATGAAGCTAAAGAGAAATTGATATTTAATTCATATGGTTGAGCACGAGAGTTAACTATTAATTTCAAAAGAGAGGGCGATGAAACAACTGAAATAAAACTATTACCAACAGTAATGTTCATTGAATTGCTGAATAGGCTGGAGCAATCCATAATCCGTGCAATGTCGAATGTATTGATTCTGGAACAGTCCACCTTGAAAATGTCGATTTCAAATTCATTCTCTTCAGAAAATATTAACACCAATTTGTTTGTTTCACAGGATATGGGCCGTCGTATGGCTATGGAGGTAATATGTTCAACTTTATAGATCTGAATCTCCACAAGGAATAAGGACAGAGAGATTGAGCAATGAAATATTTGTTGATAGCCAAACACAAATCGATTCACTGCCCCACCATCCTGCACATTGAGACCTTCTCTCTTGTTACAAAGTGTTAATGGGGTCAATTTCCTGTTCCTGATATGAGTGGCTTGGACCTGACTATAATTTTGGAACAGTCCCTGATAATCTCCGAAGAGAAAAATACTGCAGAAAATCACTTCCTCAAACTTTGTTGTTGACTTAAATGTTCTGCTGTCATTCCTGAGTGTGGCTACAGCTCAGTGCAGCTCCTTCCCAAGAAACCCCAAACTCTGGTCTCTCGATGTGTCATTCCAATAAGACAGCAGGACACCAGCTGTATCAATAATCAATATGATGGGGACAATGGAAAACCAATGGAGAGGAAGTGCCACATTTACAGCTAGCCATAAAAACAGCAGACAACATGGGCAATACTCATCATCGTGATTGTGCCTAATTGTCCAGTCACTGAGGGTGTAATCATGGAATGAGATCATTCTATTTAGTGATCTCTGCAAAGTATTTCAAGTTTCCTGTGACATGGGTCCACATCCAGTTACAATGTGAACATGTTATTCTGCGCAGTTAAGGTTGACTGAGCTACTCAAGTCTGTCCTGCCCTGAGATGTGATCATTAACCAGACAATTAAAATGAGTACAACTTGGTATCTTAACGAGGAAGAAAGATTCTGCACTCTTGTCATACAGGAGTGAGCACTTACTTAGTAGCTTAACAACTGCATAAATAAATTCAAAGAAATGTCTCATGGTTTGTACATAATCCCACATTATTTGCTACAATATCAAATAGTTGAAAGAAATAGAAATTGAATAAGTTGAATTGAGCTGAATACGAAAGTTAATAGTCATTTAGTTTATTAAATGTTGCACCAAGAGAGACATCGATGTTTCATTCATATTTTTGAGGGAGAGAGGTCATCGAATCATAGAATCCCAATAGTGGAGAAGGAGGCCATTCAGCCCATCGGTCTGCACCAACCCTCCGAAAGTGTACCCCACCTAGGGTCAGGCTCCCCCTTTATCTCCGAACCCCAGTAACCCCACCTGAATGTTTGGACACGAAGGAGCCATTTAGCAACGGCCAGTCCACCTAACCTGTGGGCCTTTGGACTGTGGGAGGAACCCGGAGCACCCGAAGGAAACCCACACAGACATGGGGGAGAACGTGCAAACTCCGCCCAGACAGTCACCCGAGGCCAGAATCGACCCCAGATTCCTGGCACTGTGAGGCAGCAGTGCTAACTACTCTGCCAACGTGCCAGCCGTCTGCCACCCTGCCGCCCCCCCCCCCGACCTCATAAAGTATCAATTTCAAAAGGGTGGAGGGATGAATCAACTGAAATAAAACTATTATCGACAGTAATGTTCATTGAATTGCTGAATAGGCTGGAGCAATCCATAATCCGTGCAATGTCGAATGTATTGATTCTGGAACAGTCCACCTTGAAAATGTCGATTTCAAATTCATTCTCTTCAGAAAATATTAACACCAATTTGTTTGTTTCACAGGATATGGGCCGTGGCATGGCTATGGAGGTAATATGTTCAACTTTATAGATCTGAATCTCCACAAGGAATAAGGACAGAGAGATTGAGCAATGAAATATTTGTTGATAGCCAAACACAAATCGATTCACTGCCCCACCATCCTGCACATTGAGACCTTCTCTCTTGTTACAAAGTGTTAATGGGGTCAATTTCCTGTTCTTGATATGGTCACCGGGCACTGACTATAATTTTGGTCTGTCCCTGACAATCCCGTAAGACAAAACATAGCAGAAAATCACTTCCTCAAACTTTGCTGTTGACATAAATGTTCTGTTGTTATTTACGAATGTGGCTACAGCTCAGTGCAGCTCCTTCCCAAGAAACCCCAAACTCTGGCCGCTCGATGTGTCATTCCAATAACACAGTGAGGACACCAGCTGTATTGATATGATGGGAACAGTGGAAAACCAATGGAAAGGAGTTCCCACTGTGTGCACCCCGCTATAAAAACATCGGATAATATGAGCAAGATTCATAAACATGATTGTCCGTGATTGTCCAGTCACTGAGGGTTTATTCATGGAATGAGATCATTCTATTTAGTGATCTCTGCAAAGTATTTCAAGTTTCCTGTATCATGGGTCCAGATCCAGTTACAATGTGAGCATGATATTCGCAGCAGTTAAGGTCGACTGAGCTACTCAAGTCTGTCCTGCCCTGAGATGTGATCATTAACCAGACCACAATTAAAATGAGTGCAACTTGATATCTTAACAAGGAAGAAAGATTTGCCATACAGGAGTGAGCACTTACTTAGTAGCTTAACATATTCGTTAAATAGTAATCGAAGGAATGTCACATGGTCCATACATAATCTCACATTATTTGCCAGAATATCAAAAACTTGAAGGAAATAAAACTTGAATAAGATGAATTGAGCTGAATATGAATACTTATAGTCTTTTAGTTTATTAAACTCTGCACCAAGAGGGAAATAGATATTTCATTCATATTTTTGAGGGAGAGAGTTTGTAGAATCATTGAATCCCAATAGTGGAGAAGGAGGCCATTCAGCCCATCGGCTTGCACTAATCTACCGAATGAGTACCCCACGTAGGGTCAGGCTCCCCCTCTATCTCCGAAACCCAGGAAACCCACCAAAACTTTTGGACACTAAGGATCAATTTAGCAATGGCCAATCCACCTAACCTGTGGGCCTTTGGACTGTGGGTGGAAACCGGAGCACCCGGAGGAAACCCACGCAGACACGGGGAGAACGTGCAGACTCCGCACAGACAGTCACCCGAGGCTGGAATTGAGCCAAGGTCCCTGGCGCTGTGAGGCAGCGGTGCTAAACACTCCGCCAACGTGCCGGCCCCCTGTCACCATGCCGCGCGCATCCCACCCCATTAACTGATCATTTCAAAGAGAGGGGGATGAATCAACTGAAATAAAACTATTACCAACAGTCATGTTCATTGAATTGCTGAATAGGCTGGAGCAATCCATAATCCATGCAATGTCGAATGTATTGATTCTGGAACAGTTCATGTTGAAAATGTCCATTTCAAATTCATTCCCTTCAGTAAATGTTAACACCAATCTGTTTGTTTCACAGGATATGGGCATTCACATGGCTATGGAGGTATTATGTTCAACTTTATAGATCTGAATCTCCACAAGGAATAAGGGCAGAGAGATTGAGCAATGAAATATTTGGTTATAATCAAACACAAACACATTCACTGCCCCATCACCCTGCACATTGACATCTATTCCCTTGTTACAAAGTGTTAATGTGGTCAATTTTCTGTTCTTGACATGAGTGGCCTGGAACTGACTATAATTTTGGAACAGCCCCTGACAATCTCTTAAGAGAAAACACTGCAGAAAATCACTTCCTTAAACTTTGCTGTTGACGTAAATGTTCTGCTGTCATTCCTGAATGTGGCTACAGCTCAGTGCAGCTCCTTCCCAAGAAACCCCAAACTCTGGCCACTCGATGTGTCATTCCAATAACACAGTGCAGACGCCAGCTGTATCGATATAATGGGAACAGTGGAAAACCAATGGAAAGGAAATTCCCACTGTGTGCATCCCGCAACAAAAACAGCGGATAATATGGGCAAGATTCATTCGAACAAAGAACAAAGAAAAGGACAGCACAGGAACAGGCCCTTCAGCCCTCAAAGCCTGCGCCGACTATGCTGCCCGTCTAAACTAAAATCTTCTGCACTTCCGGGGTCCGTATCGCTCTCTTCCCATCCTATTCATGTACTTGTCAAGATGCCCCTTAAATGTCACTGCTGTGTATGTCCGTGATTGTCCAGTCACTGAGGGTTTTATCATGGAATGAGGTCATTCTATTTAGTGATCTCTGCAAAGTGTATCAAGTTTCCTGTGACATGGGTCCACATCCAGTTACAATGTGAATATATTATTCTGCGCAGTTAAGGTCGACTGAGCTACTCAAGTCTGTCCTTCCCTGAGATGTGATCATCAACCAGACCACAATTAAAATGAGTACAACTTGATATCTTAACGAGGAGGAAAGGTTCTGCACTCTTGTCATACCGGAACGAGCACTTACAGTAGCTTAACAACTTCATTTAATCGTATTCAAAGCAATGTCATACGGTACATACATATTCAGACATTATTTAGATGTCACGTGTACCGAGATACAGTGTAAAGTATTGTTCTGCGTACAGTCCAGACAGATGGCTCTATACATGAAAACATTGTACATCCTCATGTATTTATTGTATGTTCTATGAAAATGGATAAACATAGACAGCGGTTGACGTATAAGATACATAGTGCTACAACGTTAGAGAAGATGCGTAGAAAAATCAGTTCAGTCCATAAGATCCGTTTAGACCCTAAAAGGATTATTCAGGAGTCTGGTAACAGGGAGGAAGGAGCTTTTTTTTTAATCAATTGGTGCGTGTTCTCAAACCTTTGTATCTTCTGCCCAATGGAAGAGGTTGGAAGAGAGAATAGCCCGGGTGGGAGGGGTCTATGATTATGCTGCATGCTTTCCCAAGGCAGCAGGAGTTGCTACAATGTCAAAAAGTTGAAGCAAATGGAACTTGAATAAGTTGAATTCAACTGAATGTGAAACTTAATAGTCATTTATTTCACAAAAATCTACACCAATGTATAATTTGTGAAGCAAGAGAGAAATAGATATTTCATTCATATTTTTGAGTGAGAGTTAACTATTAATTTCAAAAGCAAGGAGAAATGAATCAACTGAAATTAAACTATTACCAACAGTAAAGTTCATTGAATTGCTGAATAGGCTGGAACAATCCATAATCCGTGCAATGTCGAATGTATTGATTCTGGAACAGTTCATGTTGAAAATGTCGATTTCAAATTCATTCCCTTCAGTAAATGTTAACACCAATCTGTTTGTTTCACAGGATATGGGTATTCACATGGCTATGGAGGTATTATGTTCAGCTTTACAGATCTGGATCTCCACAAGGAATAAGGACAGAGAGATTGAGCAATTTAATATTTGTTGATAGCCAAACACCAATCATTTCATTGCCCCATCACCCAGCACATTGAGACCCTCTCCCTTGTTACAAAGTGTTAATGGGGTCAATTTCCTGTTCTTGATATGAGTGGCCGGGAACTGACTCTAATTTTGGTACAGTCCCTGACAGTCCCTTAAGGCAAAATCAGAGCAGAATAAGTGTTGTTCTCTCTCCTCAGATCCTGTCAGGCTTGCTGAGATTGTCCAGCACCTTTTATTTCTGTCACAGCAGATCAATGGCTGTGCTTGTTGGTACCCCTGTCCCTGTGGGATGGAATTCGGCATCTGCCAGGAGCTTTTAGCTGTTTTCTTAACAGGGAGCAAAGCTGGCCACTGTATCATGTGGCCCTGGAACAAATGTCAAGACATCTTCCAAAGAAGGCATTATGACCAGTTTGATTACAGCCTGAATCCTCCTCCCACTGCTGTGGGGGCCATTGACACCTTAACCTTTCCCATCAGACAATGTATTTGTGTGTGAAGGGAAAACAGCAAAGCCAATGGCTTTTGTTGAGTACTCATTGGATAGCTTTCATGTCTGAGAATGCAACCTCTTGTCTCGTCGCAAGACAACAGAAAAATTAGTGAAATCCACCAGAGAAGTCACGTGACGTTCTCAGTCCATTTTGACTTCCAATTCCTTTTTTACAACGAGAAACATTCAAATGATAACTTTCACAATCAATAATGTTGTGATGATGAACCATCATGCTAACGGGTACAATTTGAACATGTAATTCTGTGCAGTCATGGCCTGTCCGAGCTTCTCAAGTCTGTCTTGCCCTGAGGTGTGATCATTAACCAGACCGCAATGAAAATTGGACGAGTCTTAATAAATAAATTATTAATAAATAGATTATTACATTTATCCAACCTTAGAGTTTAACAAGTGTATCAAACCCTGCCCTCTTGTCAGACAGTATATGTTTAGCAATGAAAGATTGAACAGCTGCAGGTAATAATAGAGGAATGTCGGACAACTCCAACATGACATGTTCACAAATATTCGAACCATAAAGTAGGGACAAAAATAGCTTAAATAATTTGAAAGGAAATGAGTGTCAAGTCTAATGTTCATTTAATTTATAAAATGTAAAGACAATCTATCAGTTCTGGAGACTGAGAACAATCTAATTTTACTCTCTTCTTTGGTGCCTGAGAGTTCGATATTTAACTGTAATGGGAGAGGTGTTCAATAAACTGAAGGAGGAATAGGTTGATTTAACACAATCAACCCATAATGCATGTGTTGATGAATGGACTGATTGTAGAACTGACTGGACTGAAAATGTAGATTCCCAATTCATTCTGTGAAGATAAGAGTCATTAACGCAAATCTATCAACACACAACTGAAAAAGGAGAACTGAACGGACTGATCTAAAACCATTCTGAACAGTATTGTTCTTTGATTCCTGACAGACTCACCCCAACCCATAATCCGTGCAATGCAGAATGTACCTATTGCTAAATTGATCATTTCGAAAGTGCGGTTTTCCAATTTACTCTCTGCAGGCAATATTAACACCAATCTATTTTCTCCGCAGGTTATGGTGACTATGGTAAATATTGTCATTGTTTTTTTCATATTTAACCCCCATAAAAGAGTAATGCGGATCTGAGCAGTAAAGGAATTCATGGTTCCAAAGTTCTATGTTAAGCAAAGTAGATATTCTTTCCTGGGACGCTATTGGAGAATGAGCTTGGTTATTAGCACAGGCCTATAGTTATATCTTCACATTTACTGCTATTAGCTTCTTAGTCCAGATTGTTTTAATTAACTAAATTGACAACTTTGGACTTTTGAGAAAACCATTGCTCATCCAGTAATAATTTTTGAGTTCAGTCGCCAGGGGGCAGAATGTTTATGACAAATAGGTCAGGGCGAGGGAGATCCTTGGGAGACATCAGTTTTAAGTCGGAACAATAGCGCCCCTAATGTTACAATGGTTTCTTCCATTGTCTCCATAGGATGTTACTGCACCTGTGACAGTGATTGTTTACCCCATCTGACATGCTGCAAAGGAGTGTGCATTTAGAATCAATTTCTTTCCTTCCGGTAAGTTCTTTAGCAGTTTGTGTTACAAGGTAAATGACTTGTTTAGTTACAGAAAAAAAGATTGTCATTTCTGTCATTCTTGACATGGCCACTGGGTGTCTCAAAACAGTTACAGCCAATGACCTTCTTTGCAAATCGAAGTCCCTATTGTGATGTCAGAAACATGGCAGCCAATCGGGGAGGGCGTGTTTCCCGACATCGGCCTTGAATGAGCTGGTTTGAATTTTAAATGATTCCCTCTTGTTCCCGACACCCTCTGCCTCACCATCAGAGGAGATAAATTCTCTCCCGAACCTGTCAAACGCTTTGATCATCACCCAGAGCTGAAGCATTAATGACTGATCTGGACGGTTGAATAAATCCCGTGAAGAATCAGGGCTGAATTTCTGACACAGAAAACTACAGGACTTGGAGTATCTCAACCCCGTGATCTCCAGATCCCTCCTTCAATCCCTACCCAATCCTTTGGCCAATGCCACCCCCACCAGATCTCTTAGTCCCTCCACTCCATCCCAAACTGATTCGTTTTGATCACAATTCTGTTTTGTTAATATTCTGCTTCACATTGTATCCACAAGAAACTCCATTTGCCTCATAGCCACCTCGGGTCCTGTTTCTCAGTCGGGTCAGTTGATGTTGAACAATGAAGTACGTTAACATTCCTGTCCTGAATTTCAGGAACCACTTTCTGGATTGGATCCCTAATGGACGCAATTGTGGCTCCTGCTGTTAATCCTGCTTTGTGTGAAATCAGTAGCTGTTTAAAAAGGGACATCTCTTCACCGTCGGATCGGCAACACCGGGGGGGACGAACAGATGCTCCGGGAACACCACAACCCACCACCGTGGACCACCCTGCTTGGTGGTGGACGTCACAAATGATGCCACCCCTCGGGAGAAAGGCCTTCCTGCTGCTGACTGGAGAATGATTGTTGTCCAGCAAATAACATCTTTATCTGGAGATTGTCCCCCATGATTCTTGCATTAGTTAAAATATATTCAGATAGAAATTGAGTTGATCCCTTCCAACCATAATTAGCTGAGACCCAATTCGATGAAACTTCCTCTCACACATCAATGGAGTTTGGAGTCATCATGGAGATGGAGTGACCGGCTCTGACTTTTCAAATGAAACATCTCATTTCAGAATGACGGACGGTATTAGTCACCATTGAAAGTCTTTATTATCTTTGATTGAAAGCATGTTGGCTTCTCCCTGTGATACAAACTCTGAAAGTGTGGGGAACGTTCCTGGTAAAGGTCATCGCGAAGAATTGAGGCTCTTGGAATGGGAGTTGAATCGGGATAAGATCACTTGCGTTTCCCTGCGGATGTGCGGGGTTGAATTCCAAGGGTGTCAGTTGAGTTTAGGAGGGTGAGATTGGACTCCAGTTGGTTGCTGTATCAATGTAGTTGCACCTTGCGAGCTTAATAAATGATTCACGCATCACAAGTGGAGTGTGGGTGATTTTTCGAATGTCTTTGGTGTGTACCACATACATATTCCTGTTTGACAGTCTTCATTCCCAATCACTGATGGAAACCAAGCAGAAATATTAAATGTGATCAGTCAACAAGATGATGTTCATCGAAGGAAACCCATTGGGATGTTTCGTGATACTGAGTCCCTGTTTTATATCGTTAATGTGAAATCTGATGATTTAACTTCGTGCTGCATCCTTTGAAAAAAATCAAGAGGTTTGTCCTCGAACTCGCCGCCCATAGTCTTCAAATGCCTTTGAGGTTTTGATGGTTTTAAAGTTTAATTTTCAAGTACTTCCATGCATATAATACACATGGGCTTTGCATTTTGATTGGCATCAGCACAATTAATGAAGCCATACCTCAAGGAATCCTCCTTCTCCTGCTTTGTTCCGATTTCAGGTTCTTTTGAATGTGTTGCCCCCCCCCCCCGGAAGTCCAGAAGCTCACGCCAGCTCGGCTTTGTCCCACCGTGGACTCTCCCGAGAAGCTCTCTCCAGCCGATTCAATTGTGAGATTTCTGGCCCTCTCTTCCTTTCTTACAAAATGGCCCATCTTCAGTTCTTCACACAGTCCTGTTGCTTGCTTGTTGGCACCTACAAAATGGAGGAATATCTCCTCCGTGATTTCACGCCCAAAGCACGGACCGTGTGACGTCAGTGTACGCGCCGCTTGAGAGTTCCTAAAGTGTCCGACTCCACTATCACAGCAGGCAGTCCATTCCACACCCTAACCACTCTCTGAGCAAAAAACCTACCCCGGACATCCGTCCTACATCTCCCACCCTGAACCTTATAGTTATGCCCCCTTGTAACAGCTACATCCACCCGAGGAAATAGTCTCTGAACGTCCCCTCTATCTAGCCCCTTCATCATCTTATAAGCCTCTATTAAGTTGCCTCTCATCCTCCTCCGCTCCAAAGAGAAAAGCCCTCAACCTTTCCTCATAAGACCTACCCTCCAATCCAGGCAGCATCCTGGTAAATCTCCTTTGCACCCTTTCCGATGTTTCCACATCTTTCCTATAATGAGGTGACCAGAACTGCACACAATACTCCAAATGTGGTCTAACCAAGGTCTTGTACAGTTGCAGCATAACCTCGCGGCTCTTAAACTCAATCCCCCACTTGTGGGCCAATGAACCGAACGTCGGTAGCAGGGAAATTATTGGAAGAAATTGTGAAGGACATATTTAATCTCCACTTGGAGAGGCAAAGTTGTCCCACAATATTACTGAATTCTGGGTGGGCAGTTAAGAAATCCATAGACCCTGTTGTGGTTGCATTTGGCACCCTCGATTATCATAATAACGAAGGAAAATCACAGAATTACATCCGGAAATATTGAACTTTAAGTAGTAACTGCGGATTTTTCAGAATGGACAGCCAGGCCAAAGGTGGCTGAAATGCTGGTGGGTGATACTCTGAGAGACAATAATGGAACCCCACCCAGCTTCCAGACAAAGATGCTTCTGGAACCATACAGAGATGAATTGCTATCTCTGGTGGAGACAATGGACCATCAGACAGATAGGGTTGGAGTATGGGCCAAAATTTGGCAGATGGAGTTTAATGTGGGTAAGTGTGAGGCTGTCCATTTTGTTTTAAATAGAAAAGCTAATTATTATGTAATGGAAAGCATCTGGGAAGAGGATCTGGGTTTCTTTGTTAATGAATCGCAGAAAGTCGGTATTAACTCTACTCTTCTAACTTTGCCATTGAGGTCAGCTACCCTGAGAGGCAGTTCAGATTTTAGAATAATTCAGTGTACCTCTCTCTGCAAACAATGTGTACTTGGCTATTAGAGTATACTACACTCCCTCCCTACTTCATAAACGCAACTTATACATTAAAGTATAAAATGGTACTTGCACATTCTTTCGCAGATGATTCAACCAAGATTCACATTTCTGAAATTTAATAGATTGTGCTTAACAAAAATTATCATTTGCCAGAAAGTGATGAAACGTACAGCTTGTTTTTTCTTCATTCGTACAATCTTTCAAGTAACCTACCAGGCTTGTTTCTCTTTCATCCGGGGATTACCTTCCATTTCTATTGGCTTAGCTCTGCTCCCTCAACACATCTGCCGTGTTGGCTGCGGACAGTATCCAGTGCCGCCACTCTTGGCCAGCGTCCGTGCCGCTGGTCGGCGGGCTTCTGTAGGGCAGGGGTGGGGGGGGGGGAGTGGTGGAGGGTGGCCAGGGGGTGTGCTGTGAGGCCGGGGTGGGCAGGTACCCGGTCCAGCATGGTCAGCGCCGTGTGTCCCGGTGCCACCGGTGAGGGTGTAGGCGTGCGTGGCTGCAGCTTGTCAGCCCTGCGCGTGTGCAGCCCGGGACCCGCCGAATCCCCGCGCCATTGGCGGGGGTTCCAAGTGGCGCCGGTGCTGGCCCCTCACCGGTACCGGAATCGGTGAGGGATTTGTGCCGAGGTTCCTGTCCGCGAATTCTCTGTTGGTGCCGACACTCAGCTTCAGAAACGCAGAATCCAGCCCCAGGTTCTTTGCGACCCTAGTTTTCTTTCTGACTTTCAGTTTGGACTCTAGGAGGAATTTGGACTATAGGGGGGTAATCATGCTCTCCTTTTATGGTGTTTCCCCTTTCAAGCAAATGATCTGCATGACCAATGAAGGAGATGCTCTCCTGTCTTCATTAGATATGGGAATGCACCTAATTTCTCTGATGCAATGCCAATCACATACTCCTCCTCACCAGCTCAATGGTTTGTAACCATGACCTTTTGACAGGCACAAAACTGTCAAAGTTTCACGCCTCGTGTAATATGACTCAACATCACTTTGTCTTGCTTATCTCTGCCTTTGCTCTTGATGTGAGACCTGAGCAGCGAAGCCTGCTTCAAAGGGAAACCTGGAAATGTGCCAGGGTAGTCCCCTGGCAAACGCTTCTGCAAAGCTCCCTTTACGACGTGTGCTTCACCCCTTTCTCTGGCACCATTTGGTGCTGTCTGTGGCATGGTGCTTTCACAGCGCGTCGCTCGGGGATATTTCAAACACCTCTGACATAATCTGTGGACCGTTACCTCACACCACAGCTCTGGTCACCCAGATATTTGCAAACAAAAGTCTAAAAACCTCAACCGTTCTCGGCTTTTTTGGTGTTGAGCATTGACTCAATATTTACCCACCAGCCGACCAAAACAAAGTTCTACTTCCATTTGGCTTCAAACAGAAATACACGTTTGTTTTTTAATGTTTGATCGTAGAATCCCTACAGTGCAGAAGGAGGCCATTCAGCCCATTGAGTCTGCACCAGCCCTCTGAAAGAGCACCCTACTTAGGCCCAATCCCCCAGTATAACTCCAAAAGAGCACCCTACTTACGCCCAATCCCCCAGTATAACTCCAAAAGATGCACGGTCAATGACCACGAAAGCGAGGTTGTAGTCCAACTGAAGGCTTTAATAAGCTAGATGTTTCCCCCAGCAGCTCAGGTACAGAAAGAAGGCTGCTGGGGCGGCTCGAGCTCTTATACCCCACCTTGCAGGGCGGAGCTACCATACAGCTTGACCAATAGGAAACGTACGATATCTACCAATGGTGTTCCAGCATTACCAGGTACCGTAATACCTCTACACAGACTACCACATTCGCCCCCTGTTAAAAAAGAGTCCGGCGGGGGTGGTGGCTTGATATTACAACATGGTAACGTGGTAGAAATTATAGTATGGAGGTACCGTAATACCTCCGTACAGCGTTTTGTAACTATTTACAGATTCATAATTAACTATACATTTTAAAATGAAGCAATCAGTCGATCGGGGCCCCTGGTCGTCCTTTGTGATCGTCGAAGCTTTGGTGGTGACTCTGGTGGAGGCTCGGTCATCTGTGACTCCGGGAGCGTGGCCTCGATCTCTGTGGCAGCTTCAATACCCGTAGATGGCGCTGGTGGGGAAAACGGTTGACCTGGGAAGGGAGCGTCTGCGGGGTGCGTCGGTGGGTGGGGGGGCCTAGGCGGGACCGGCGGAAGGACCGATCCTCCTGTAAGGTGCACCGGTGGGATGGAGGGTGCGACTGGTGGCTGGGGTGTGCGTGGGGATCCGACGGGCGCCAGGTCTCTTAGGGAGACCGTATCTTGTCGGCCGTCGGGGTACGCTACGTAGCAGTTAGCGTGGAGAAGATGGACCCTCTCAACCAACGGGTCCAGCTTGTGCGCCCGCACGTGTTTTCGGAGCAGGGTGGGCCCGGGAGCTGCTAGCCAGGTCAGGAGCGAGGTCCCAGAGAAGGACTTCCTGGGGAAGACAAGGAGACGTTCGTGAGGTGTGTGGTTGGTCGTGGTACAAAGCAGTGACCGGATGGAGTGGAGGGCATCCGGGAGGACTTCCTGCCAGCGGGAGACTGGGAGATTCCTGGACCGTAGGGCCAGTAGGACGGTCTTCCAGACCATTCCGTTCTCCCACTCTACCTGTCCGTTACCCCGGGGGTTGTAACTGGTCGTCCTGCTCGAGGCAGTGCACTTGCTGAGCAGGAATTGACGTAGTTTGTCGCTTATAAAGGAGGACCCATATCGCTATATATGTAAGCGGGGAACCCGAACAGCATAAAGATACTATGGAGGGCCTTGATGACAGTGGTTGCGGTCATGTCTGGGCAGGGGATGGCGAATGGGAACCGGGAGTACTCGTCAATCATGTTCAGGAAGTACGTGTTGCGGTTGGTGGAGGGGAGGGGGCCTTTGAAGTCCATGCTGAGGCGTTCAAAGGGGCGAGAAGCCTTTATCAGGTGCGCTTTCTCTGGTCGGTAGAAGTGCGGTTTGCACTCCGCGCAGGTTTGGCAGTCCCTGGTGACTGTCCTGACCTCCTCGATGGAGTAGGGCAGGTTGCGGGTCTTGATAAAGTGGAAAAAGCGAGTGATCCCCGGGTGGCAGAGGCCCTCGTGGAGGGCTCGGAGGCGGTCCACTTGTGCGGTGGCACAAGTGCCGCAGGTCAGGGCATCAGGAGGCTCGTTCAGCTTCCCGGGACGATACAAGATCTCGTAGTTGTAGGTGGAGAGTTCGATCCTCCACCGCAAGATCTTATCGTTTTTTTATCTTGCCCCGCTGTGCATTATCGAACATGAAAGTAACCGACCGTTGGTCAGTGAGGAGAGTGAATCTCCTGCCGGCCAGGTAATGCCTCCAATGTCGCACAGCTTCTACTATGGCCTGGGCCTCCTTTTCGACTGAGGAGTGGAGGATTTCGGAAGCATGGAGGGTACACGAGAAGAAGGCCACGGGTCTGCCCGCTTGGTTGAGGGTGGCCGCCAGAGCTACGTCAGGCGCGTTGCTCTCGACCTGGAAGGGGAGGGACTCGTCAATTGCGTGCATCGTGGCCTTTACAATGTCTACTTTGATGCGGCTGAAGGCCTGGCGGGCCTCCATCGACAGGGGAAAAACTGTGGATTGGATCAGGGGACGGGCCTTGTCCACATAGTTGGGGACCCACTGGGCATAGTAAGAGAAAAACCCCTAGGCAGCGCTTCAGGGCCTTGGAGCAGTGAGGGAGGGGGAACTCCATAATAGGGCGCATGCGTTCAGGGTCGGGGCCTATAACTCCATTTCGCACTACGTAGCCGAGGATGGCTAGGCGGTCGGTGCTAAACACGCATTTATCCTTGTTGTATGTAAGGTTAAGGATCTTTGCGGTCTGGAGAAATTTTCGGAGGTTGGTGTCGTGGTCCTGCTGGTCGTGGCCACAGATGGTGACATTATCGAGATACGGGAATGTTGCCCGTAAACGTACCGGTCTACCATTCGGCCCATCTCGCGCTGGAAGACCGAGACCCCGTTGGTGACACCGAAGGGGACCCTTAAGAAGTGATAGAGCTGCCCATCTGCCTCGAAGGCAGTGTATTTGCGGTCACTAGTGCAGGTGGGGAGCTGGTGGTAGGCGGACTTAAGATCCACTGTTGGGAAGACCTTGTAATGTGCGATCCTGTTTACCAGGTCGGATATGCTGGGGAGAGGGTACGCGTCCAGCTGCGTAAACCTGTTGATGGTCTGACTGTAGTCGATGACCATCCTATGCTTCTCCCCGGTGTTTACCACCACTACTTGAGCTCTCCAGGGACAGTTGCTAGCTTCAATGACCCCTTCCCTCAGTAGCCTTTGGACCTCGGACCTGATGAAGGTCCGGTCCTGGGCACTGTACCGTCTGCTCCTGGTGGCGACGGGTTTGCAATCCGGGGTGAGGTTCGCAAACAGGGAAGGCGGATCGACCTTGAGGGTCGCGAGGCCGCAGACAGTGAGGGGGGGGTATAGGGCCGCCAAATTTGAAAGTTAGACTTTGGAGATTACACTGGAAGTCTAAACCCAGGAGTGTGGCCGCGCAGAGGTGGGGAAGGACGGAGAGTCGGTAATTTCTAAACTCCCTTCCCTGGACTGTGAGGTTTGCTACACAAAACCCCTTTATCTCTACTGAGTGGGAACCGGAGGCCAGGGAGATGTTTTGATTAACGGGGTGGATGAGGAGAGAACAGCGCCTTACCGTGTCGGAGTGTATGAAGCTCTCCGTGCTCCCAGAGTCGATTAAGCAGGATGTCTCGTGCCCGCTGATTAGTGCTGTTGTTGTAGCAGTTGAGAGTGTTCGAGGCCGGGACTGGTCCAGGGTCACCGAGGCTAATCGCAGGAGTTCAGTGTTCTCTTCGGGCGGTGTGCGGTCAGCCGAGCTGGGGTCCTGGGAGTCCATCCAAGATGGCGGCTCCCATTGGTCGCACATGGCTGAGGGTGCACAAAACGGCGGTGCCCATCCATCGAACGTGGCATCCACGGGACAAGATGGCGGCGCCCGGAGGCCACACGTGGCCCTGGAGGAGGAAGATGGCGGCGCCCGCTGGCCGCACGGGGACCGTGGAGAGGTTTGTTGTGGCGGTCCGCATTCGCCACCGGAGACCGCGGCGACCGCACGGGCCTGGCATACCACCACGAAGTGGCCCTTCTTACCACATCCCTTGCAGGTGGATGCGCGGGCCGGGCAGCGCTGCCGGGGTTGCTTGGCCTGCCCACAAAAGTAGCAGCTGGGCCCCCCGGGGTTGCCAGGCCGCCTTGCAGCACAAGCTTGTGGGGGGATGGGGGATGTCTCGGGGTCGGCTGCGGAGGGGTTCCACGCCGCCCAGGGGGCTGCCGCGCGGTCGGGAACGTAAGCGCGGGCGTTTCTTGAGGCCTAGGATGTCTTTTTCCAGCAATCGCTGGCGGATTTGGGAGGACAGCATACCTGCCACGAAAGCGTCCCGGATCAAGAGTTCTGTGTGGTCGCTCGCCGAGCTTGCGGCAGCTGCAGTTTCTCCCCAACACCAGGAGCGCACGGTAGAATTGTTCCAGCGATTCCCCAGGGATTTGCCGCCACTTTGCTAGCAGATGTCAATTAGACCTGGTTAACGGGGCGAATATAATGTCCTTTTAGCAGCTCCATTACTGCATCGAAGTCGTCCGCGTCCTCGATGAGGGTGTAAATTTCCGGGCTCACCCTCGAGTGCAGGACTTGCAATTTCTGTTCTCCCGTGGGTGTATTTTCGGCTGTTCCGAGATACCCTTTAAAACACGCCAGCCAGTGCTTGAAGGTTGCCGCTGAGCTCGCCGCGTGGGGGCTGAGTTGCAGACACTCCGGCTTCATTCGGAGCTCCATCCTTTTAAATCTAGCTTATAAAATGGATGCACGATCAATGACCACTAAGGCGAGGTTGTAGTCCAACTGAAGGCTTTAATAAGCTAGATGTTTCCCCCAGCAGCTCAGGTACAGAATGAAGGCTGCTGGGGCGGCACAGGCTCTTATACCCCGCCTTGCAGGGCGGAGTGACCATTCAGCTTGACCAATAGGAAACGTACAATATCTACCAATGGTGTTCCAGCATTACCAGGTACCGTAATACCTCTACACAGACTACCACAATCCCTATTGGACACAATTAGGCCCAATCCCCCAGTATAACAATGGAGAACAAGCCTGGAATAGTGCTGCCCTCTCCTGGAACATGCATATGTTGCCCACCCTCGAACTGAGCGACTTGCTGGACCGTTTCGGAGAGGGCAGCTTAGAGTAAATCACATTGGCTGTGGATCTGGAGTCACATGTAGGCCAGACCGGGGTAAGGACGGCAGATTTCCTTCCCTAAAGATTAATCATCACCCCCCTCCCGCTAACCCTAATTCATCACATTCTGACTCAAAGACAAGAGTTCTGCCCACAGGGTCAGTGCCGACTTTGGAATATTTCACCTGTGGGCAGGAATTAATGATAGTCGATATTGTTGGCTGGTTGCAATGAGAACTGTTTGGGGAGGGAGAGGGGGGACCTGGGGGGGGGGGGGGGGGGGGGGGGGGTGCGGTGGGAGGGGGGTTTAGAAATTGAGATTGAGCAATCCAGATGATTCTTCGATTCAAACCCACATCACTCCCATGTCCTGTAGCTAAAAATAAACCTCTCGTTGAAAGATCGACACAAGTGTAGAGCTGACGTTTGATGATAAACCATCTGAAAAATGCAGATACTTCCTGTGCTGAAGCGTTCTGCTCATTTTGAGACCAACCTGTGGTTTGCCTCAAAGTAACTCTCGCACAGTGCCCGACACAACTGGGTTAAGACCGTCAGAAGCTCACAAGATAAGGCTTGCATTTCTAGAGCGCCTGTCACAACCTCAGGACGTTCCTCAGGGGGCTAGGTCGGCGCCGCAGTGGTCCCCGCAACTCCGCGTCCCCGCAACCCCGCCAGGGGCCCGGCGCGGAGGAACGTAGGCCCCCAGCGGAACCAGTCTGGCCCGCCGTTCGGCCCGATCGCGGGCCAGGCCACCGTGGGCCCCCCCACGGTGAGCCGGCGTCGGAGGCGGGGGGGGGGCGCGGTTCTCGCGCCCTCCTGTGGATTCGCCGACCCGACGCGGGGTTCGGAGAATCCCGGCCACGACCTGTCAGGGGAGAATGTTTTTGTATTTGGACGTCCAGAAGGAGTTGGTCAAGGTGTCTCACAAAAGATTAAGTCATAAGATAAGAGCCCAATGTGTTGGAGGTGGTACATTGACATGGATAGAGAAGTGACTAATGGACAGGAGACAGTCAGTGCGGATAAGGGGTTCTGTTCCGATTGGCGACCTGTAACCAGTGGGGTTCCACAGGGATCAGTGCTGGGACCCCAACTCTTGGCAAGATATCAACGTCTTGGCGAAAGGAAGCAAATATACTCTAGCCAAATTTGAGGCGTCACAAAAATAGGTGGAAATTGATTGCGAGGGGGATACAAACAGTTTGCAAAGGGGATACAAACAGTTTGCAAAGGGTTATCGATAGGTTTAGTAAGTGGGCACAACGTTGGGAAGCACAGCGGCTAGCACTGCTGCGTCACAGCTCCAGGGTCTCGGGTTCGATTCCGACCCAGGGTGGCCGTCTGTGTGGAGTCTGCACCTTCCCCCCGTGTCTGCGTGGGTTTCCTCCGGGTGCTCCGGTTTCCTCCCGCAGTGTCCATAAAGATGCGCAGGTTAGGTGGGGATTGTCCGCGCTGAAATTGTCCTTTCGTGTCCAAAAGGATAGGGGGGGATTCACTGGGTGACCTGGAAGGGCCTGCCTGGAAGGACAGCTCTCCCAAAGTGCTAGCAAAGGCTTGAAGGGGTTAATGGCCCCTCCCAGAGCTGTACGGTTCGAAGCCCGGGTGGCAGAACATAGGGTGGGGGGCTCTTTCAGAGGGTCGGTGCAGACTCGATGGGCTGAATGGCCTCCTTCTGCACTGTAAGGAGTCTATGAAATGGAGTGTAACGCGGGAAAATGGCAAATGGAATGTAGCAGAATGAGGGGCGGTTCGATGGGCTGAATGGCTCACTTTTCTTGCTGCATCATTCACCGTAAATGACGGCTCCGTGGGAGCTGATTCAGAGCGAGATAACGTTTGGTTTCAGTGGCTTTCAGAATGGCCTGTTTGACAGCCGAGCAAAGGAAACTTAGCTAGCGGAAACCTCCTGCGTCGAGATTGTGTGGTACAAGTGCACAGTGACAGTGCAGCGGTGCTCGGGGAGGACAGGCTGTACGCACAGCGCGGAAGGGTTAGAGCGAAGTGGCTCCCATTCAGCAACTTTGGATCCGCCGCAGGGGTCTTGAGGCAGGACTGCCGGCAAGGAAATGGGCGGCACGCTCCCAATCCGGGCCCTGCTGATGTGGATAAACCTCCTCTGGCTCCTCACCACAGGTAATCCGCTCTCTCCGACTGTTCCTCCCACTTCTCCCGCATTCCCTGCTCCTGCTTTCACTGTTTTGCCACCCGGGCATGTTTTGTGATGCGGCTTACGAACTGTCCCACTCCGGAAGGGGCCAACCAGCCCATCGAGCCTTTGTTGGCGCTTTGGGAGAGCTATCCTTCCAGGCAGGGCCTTCCGGATCACAACAGCTCGCTGTGTAACTAAATTCCACCCCCCCCCCCCCCCCCCCCCCCCCATTCTGGTTGTTCTGACGATTCTTTTCAATCTGCGCCCCTCTGGGTGCCAGCCCACCAGTCACTGGAAACAGTTCCCCTTTTCCAACCTCACCAAAGCCTCTCCCAGTCTCTCCAGGTGAACTGGACTCCTTCATCGCTGGTGTCCTCCGCGCCCTCTCCAAAGCCATTGCATCCTTCCGAGCGTTTGGGGCCCAGGGTTGGAACGCAAGGGGGTGATGTGTCTCGTCCCGCCTGCCACGGGAATCAGCGTGCATGGTGGATGTCTGTGTGTGCGTGGTTTGTGTGTGGTGCGTGCGTGTGTTTGTTTGTGTGCATGGTTTGTGAGTGGTGAGTGCGTGTGTTTATGTACATTTGTGTGTGTGGTGCGTGCGTGTATTTGTGTGCATGTTGTGTGTGCGTGGTTTGTGTGTGGTGCATGCATGTGTTTGTGTGTGTGGTTTGTGTGTGGTGCATGCGTGTGTTTGTGTGTGTGTTGTGTGTGTGTGTGGTTTGTGTGTGGTGCATGCATGTGTGTTTGTGTGCATGTTGTGTGTGTGTGGTTTGTGTGTGGTGCATGCGTGTGTTTGTGTGCATGTTGTGTGTGTGTAGTTTGTGTGTGGTGGATGCGTGTATTTGTGTGTATGTTGTGTGTGCGTGGTTTGTGTGTGGTGCATGCATGTGTTTGTGTGTGTGTTGTGTGTGTGTGGTTTGTGTGTGGTGCATGCATGTGTGTTTGTGTGCATGTTGTGTGTGTGGTTTGTGTGTGGTGCATGCGTGTGTTTGTGTGCATGGTGTGTGTGCGTGGTTTGTGTGTGGTGCATGTGTGCGTTTGTGTTCATGTTGTGTGTGTGTGGTTTGTGTGTGGTGCATGCGTGTATTTGTGTGTATGTTGTGTGTGCGTGGTTTGTGTGTGGTGCATGCGTGTGTTTGTGTGCATGTTGTGTGTGCGTGGTTTGTGTGTGGTGCATGCGTGTGTTTGTGTGCATGTTGTGTGTGTGTGGTTTGTGTGTGGTGCATGCGTGTATTTGTGTGTCTGTTGTGTGTGCGTGGTTTGTGTGTGGTGCATGTGTGTGTTTGTGTGCATGTTGTAAGTGTGTAGTTTGCGTGTGGTGCATGCGTGTGTTTGTGTGCATGTTGTGTGTGTGTGGTTTGTGTGTGGTACATGTGTGTATTTGTGTGTGCGTGGTTTGTGTGTGGTGCGTTTGTGTGTATGTTGTGTGTGTGGTTTGTGTGTGGTGCATGTGTGTATTTGTGTGCATGTTGTGTGTGTGTGGTTTGTGTGTGGTGCATGCGTGTATTTGTGTGCATGTTGTGTGTGTGGTCTGTATGTGATGCGTGTGTGTGTATGTTGTGTGTGTGGTTTGTGTGTGGTGCATGCGTGTATTTGTGTGCATGTTGTGTGTGTGTGGTTTGTGTGTGGTGCATGCGTGTGTTTGTGTGCATGTTGTGTGTGCGTGATTTGCATGTGGTGCATGCGTGTGTTTGTGTGCATGTTGTGTGTGTGGTTTGTGTGTGGTGCATGCGTGTGTTTGTGTGTATGTTGTGTGTGCGTGGTTTGTGTGTGGTGCATGCGTGTGTTTGTGTGTATGTTGTGTGTGCGTGGTTTGTGTGTGGTGCATGTGTGTGTTTGTGTGCATGTTGTGTGTGTGTGGTTTGTGTGTGGTGCATGCGTGTATTTGTGTGTATGTTGTGTGTGCGTGGTTTGTGTGTGGTGCATGTGTGTGTTTGTGTGCAGGTTGTGTGTGCGTGGTTTGTGTGTGGTGCATGCCTGTGTTTGTGTGCATGTTGTGTGTGTGTAGTTTGTGTGTGGTGCATGCGTGTGTTTGTGTGCATGTTGTGTATGCGTGGTTTGTGTGCGGTGCATGCGTGTGTTTGTGTGCATGTTGTGTGTGCGTGGTTTGTGTGTGGTGCATGTGTGTGTTTGTGTGCATGTTGTGAGTGTGTAGTTTGCGTGTGGTGCATGCGTGTGTTTGTGTGCATGTTGTGTGTGTGTGGTTTGTGTGTGGTACATGTGTGTATTTGTGTGTGCGTGGTTTGTGTGTGGTGCGTTTGTGTGTATGTTGTGTGTGTGGTTTGTGTGTGGTGCATGTGTGTATTTGTGTGCATGTTGTGTGTGTGTGGTTTGTGTGTGGTGCATGTGTGTGTTTGTGTGCATGTTGTGAGTGTGTAGTTTGCGTGTGGTGCATGCGTGTGTTTGTGTGCATGTTGTGTGTGTGTAGTTTGTGTGTGGTACATGTGTGTATTTGTGTGTGCGTGGTTTGTGTGTGGTGCGTTTGTGTGTATGTTGTGTGTGTGGTTTGTGTGTGGTGCATGTGTGTATTTGTGTGCATGTTGTGTGTGTGTGGTTTGTGTGTGGTGCATGCGTGTATTTGTGTGCATGTTGTGTGTGTGGTCTGTATGTGATGCGTGTGTGTGTATGTTGTGTGTGTGGTTTGTGTGTGGTGCATGCGTGTATTTGTGTGCATGTTGTGTGTGTGTGGTTTGTGTGTGGTGCATGCGTGTGTTTGTGTGCATGTTGTGTGTGCGTGATTTGCATGTGGTGCATGCGTGTGTTTGTGTGCATGTTGTGTGTGTGGTTTGTGTGTGGTGCATGCGTGTGTTTGTGTGTATGTTGTGTGTGCGTGGTTTGTGTGTGGTGCATGCGTGTGTTTGTGTGTATGTTGTGTGTGCGTGGTTTGTGTGTGGTGCATGTGTGTGTTTGTGTGCATGTTGTGCGTGTGTGGTTTGTGTGTGGTGCATGCGTGTATTTGTGTGTATGTTGTGTGTGCGTGGTTTGTGTGTGGTGCATGTGTGTGTTTGTGTGCAGGTTGTGTGTGCATGGTTTGTGTGTGGTGCATGCCTGTGTTTGTGTGCATGTTGTGTGTGTGTAGTTTGTGTGTGGTGCATGCATGTGTTTGTGTGTATGTTGTGTGTGTGGTTTGTGTGTGGTGCATGTGTGTGCTTGTGTGCATGTTGTGTGCGCGTGGTTTGTGTGTGGTGCATGTGTGTGTTTGTGTGCATGTTGTGTGTGTGTGGTTTGTGTGTGGTGCATGCGTGTATTTGTGTGCATGTTGTGTGTGTGGTCTGCGTGTGATGCGTGTGTGTGTATGTTGTGTGTGTGGTTTGTGTGTGGTGCATGCGTGTATTTGTGTGCATGTTGTGTGTGTGTGGTTTGTGTGTGGTGCATGCGTGTGTTTGGGTGCATGTTGTGTGTGCGTGATTTGCATGTGGTGCATGCGTGTGTTTGTGTGCATGTTGTGTGTGTGGTTTGTGTGTGGTGCATGCTTGTGTTTGTGTGTATGGTATGTGTGCGTGGATTCTGTGTGGTGCATGCGTGTGTTTGTGTGCCTGTTGTGTGTGTGTGTGGTCTATGTGTGGTGCGTGCGTGTATTTGTGTGCATGTTGTGTGTGTGTGGTTTGTGTGTGGTGCATGCGTGTGTTTGTGTGCATGGTGTGTGTGCGTGGTTTGTGCGTGGTGCATGTGTGCGTTTGTGTTCATGTTGTGGGTGTGTGGTTTGTGTGTGGTGCATGCGTGTATTTGTGTGTATGTTGTGTGTGCGTGGTTTGTGTGTGGTGCATGCGTGTGTTTGTGTGCATGTTGTGTGTGTGTGGTTTGTGTGTGGTGCATGCGTGTGTTTGTGTGCATGTTGTGTGTGTGTGGTTTGTGTGTGGTGCATGCGTGTATTTGTGTGTATGTTGTGTGTGCGTGGTTTGTGTGTGGTGCATGTGTGTGTTTGTGTGCAGGTTGTGTGTGCGTGGTTTGTGTGTGGTGCATGCATGTGTGTGTGTGCATGTTGTGTGTGTGTAGTTTGTGTGTGGTGCATGCGTGTGTTTGTGTGCATGTTGTGTATGCGTGGTTTGTGTGTGGTGCATGTGTGTGTTTGTGTGCATGTTGTGTGTGCGTGGTTTGTGTGTGGTGCATGCGTGTGTTTGTGTGCATGTTGTGTGTGTGTGGTTTGTGTGTGGTACATGTGTGTATTTGTGTGTGTGTGGTTTGTGTGTGGTGCGTTTGTGTGTATGTTGTGTGTGTGGTTTGTGTGTGGTGCATGTGTGTATTTGTGTGCATGTTGTGTGTGTGTGGTTTGTGTGTGGTGCATGCGTGTATTTGTGTGCATGTTGTGTGGGTGGTCTGTATGTGATGCGTGTGTGTGTATGTTGTGTGTGTGGTTTGTGTGTGGTGCATGCGTGTATTTGTGTGCATGTTGTGTGTGTGTGGTTTGTGTGTGGTGCATGCGTGTGTTTGTGTGCAGGTTGTGTGTGCGTGATTTGCATGTGGTGCATGTGTGTGTTTGTGTGCATGTTGTGTGTGTGGTTTGTGTGTGGTGCATGCTTGTCTTTGTGTGTATGTTATGTGTGCGTGGATTCTGTGTGGTGCATGCGTGTGTTTGTGTGCCTGTTGTGTGTGTGTGTGGTCTATGTGTGGTGCGTGCGTGTATTTGTGTGCATGTTGTGTGTGTGGTTTGTGTGTGGTGCATGTGTGTGTTTGTGTGCATGTTGTGTGTGTGGTCTGTGTGTGGTGCGTTTGTGTGTTTGTGTGTATGTTGTGTGTGTGGTTTGTGTGTGGTGCATGCGTGTGTTCGTGTGCATGTTGTGTGTGTGTGATTTGTGTGTGGTGCATGCGTGTTTTTGTGTGCATGTTTTGTGTGCGTGATTTGCATGTGGTGCATGTGTGTGTTTGTGTGCATGTTGTGTGTGTGGTTTGTGTGTGGTGCATGCGTGTGTTTGTGTGTATGTTATGTGTGCGTGGTTTGTGTGTGGTGCATGCCTGTGTTTGTGTGTATGTTATGTGTGCGTGGTTTGTGTGTGGTGCATGCCTGTGTTTGTGTGCCTGTTGTGTGTGTGTGGTCTGTGTGTGGTGCGATCGTGTGTTTGTGTGCATGTTGTGTGTGCGTGATTTGTGTGTGGTGCGTGCGTGTATTTGTGTGCATGTTGTGTGCGTGTGTGGTCTGTGTGTGGTGTGTGCGTGTATTTGTGTGCATGTTGTGTGTGTGTGGTTTGATTGTGGTGCATGCGTGTATTTGTGTGCATGTTGTGTGTGCGTGATTTGTGTGTGGTGCATGCGTGTGTTTTTGTGCATGTTGTGTGTGCGTGATTTGTGTGTGGTGCGTGCGTGTATTTGCGTGCATGTTGTGTGTGTGGTTTGTGTGTGGTGCATGCGTGTGTTTGTGTGCATGTTGTGTGTGTAGTTTGTGTGTGGTGCATGCGTGTGTCTGTGTGCATGTTGTGTGCATGGTTTGTGTGTGGTGCATGCCTGTATTTGTATGTGTGTTGTGTGTGTGGTTTGTGTGTGGTGCATGTTAGTGTTTGTGTGCATGTTGTGTGTGTGTGGTTTGTGTGTGGTGCATGTGTGTGAGTGCATGTTGTGTGTGTGTGGTTTGTGTGTGGTGCATGCGTGTGTTTGTGTGCATGTTGTGTGTGTAGTTTGTGTGTGGTGCATGTGTGTGTTTGTGTGCATGTTGTGTGTGTGTGGTTTATGTGTGGTGCATGTGTGTATTTGTGTGTGTGTTGTGTGTGTGGTTTGTGTGTGGTGCATGCTTGTGTTTGTGTGCATCTTGTGTGTGTGTGTGGTGCATGCGTGTGTGTGCATGTTATGTGTGTGTGGTTTGTGTGTGGTGCATGCGTGTGTTTGTGTGCATGTTGTGTGTGCGTGGTTTGTGTGTGGTGCATGCGTGTGTGTGCATGTTGTGTGTGTGGTCTGTGTGTGGTGTGAGTGTGTGTTTGTGTGCATGTTGTGTGTGCGTGATTTGTGTGTGGTGTATGCGTGTGTGTGCGTGTTGTGTGTGTGTGGTTTGTGTGTGGTGCATGCGTGTGTGTGCATGTTGTTTGTGTGTGGTTTGTGTGTGGTGCGTGCGTATATTTGTGTGCATGTTGTGTGTGTGTGATTTGTGTGTGGTGTATGCGTGTGTTTGTGTGCATGTTGTGTGTGCGTGATTTGTGTGTGGTGCGTGCGTGTATTTGTGTGCATGTTGTGTGTGTGTGGTTTGTGTGTGATGCATGCGTTTATTTGTGTGCATGTTGTGTGTGTGTGGTTTGTGTGTGATGCATGCGTTTATTTGTGTGCATGTTGTGTGTGTGTGGTTTGTGTGTGATGCATGCGTGTGTTTGTGTGCATGTTGTGTGTGTGTGGTTTGTGTGAGGTGCATGCGCGTATATGTGTGCATGTTGTGTGTGTGTGGTTTGTGTGTGGTGCATGCATGTGTTTGTGTGCATGTTGTGTGTGCGTGATTTGTGTGTGGTGCATTCGTGTGTTTGTGTGCATGTTGTGTGTGCGTGGTTTGTGTGTGGTGCATGCATGTGTTTGTGTGCATGTTGTGTGTGTGTGGTTTGTGTGTGGTGCATGCGTGTGTTTGTGTGCATGTTGTGTGTGCGTGATTTGTGTGTGGTGCATGCCTGTGTTTGTGCATGTTGTGTGTGTGTGGTTTGTGTGTGGTGCATGGGTGTGTTTGTGTGCATGTTGTGTGTGTGTGTGGTGCATGCGAGTGTTTGTGTGCATGTTGTGTGTGCGTGATTTGTGTGTGGTGCATGCGTGTGTTTGTCTGCATGTTGTGTGTGCGTGATTTGTGTGTGGTGCGTGCATGTATTTGTGTGCATGTTGTGTGTGCGTGATTTGTGTGTGGTGCATGCCTGTGTTTGTGCATGTTGTGTGTGTGTGGTTTGTGTGTGGTGCATGGGTGTGTTTGTGTGCATGTTGTGTGTGTGTGTGGTGCATGCGTGTGTTTGTGTGCATGTTGTGTGTGCGTGATTTGTGTGTGGTGCATGCGTGTGTTTGTCTGCATGTTGTGTGTGCGTGATTTGTGTGTGGTGCGTGCGTGTATTTGTGTGCGTGTGTGGTCTGTGTGTGGTGCGTGCGTGTATTTGTGTGCATGTTGTGTGTGTGTGTATAGGTGACAGATTCTGGTGGAGTGCATCCCTTCCCTGATTATATTTCGCCTTTCGATCCACAATGAGTCAAGGTTTATGGGAGGCAGGCAGGAGAATGATGTTGAGGCTACAAGGCAGACCACCCATCACCCCAGTGAACGGCAGGGGAGACCCGAAGTGCTGAAGGGCCTCCTCCTGCTCTGGTTTCGTGGACGAGGTTCACAGCAATGACTGTAATCAACCCCGCTCGATCAGCAGCAACTTTCAGACATCCCTCACCTCCTCTGGTCTGCCCCGTTAACCCACACTTCTCTTGCACACAGCTGCACTTGGGAAATACACCATTCGACAGATCCCGGATTCGCTTTCCGTGAGGGAAGGGGAGCAATTCCACATTGGCTGCGTCTTTAATTTAAGCAGCAGGGGGCAGCTAGAGGTCGTCGCCTTCAAGTGGACATCAGGGAATTTCAGCATTTTAACAATTAAGGACATTTCAAACAAGACCTACGACACAGAGTCCACAGAGCCAGGAGTCCGAATCGAGGCTGATGTGAGAACGAAGCGATCGACGCTGATCGTGGACCAGGCAACGAGAGGGCACACCGGGGTCTACATGTGCGTCATCTCAGTAATCAAACCCCTGGCAATGCAAACCGGCTTTGAAGGGAATGGGACTGTGGTCACAGTACGAGGTAAAATCTCCCCCCCCCCTTCAATAATGGGACAGCGCGCGAGGTGCCAGATATCCTTCCCAAATTTGTATTGTCCTCATGAGTGCCCGTGGGGGGGGAGGGGGGGGGGGTGCCAGCACGGTGGCGCAGTGGTTAGCACTGCTGCCTTACGGCGCCGAGGTCACAGGTTCGATCCCGGCCCTGGGTCACTGTCCGTGTGGAGTTTGCACTTTCTCCCCGTGTCTCCGTGGGTCTCACCCCCACAACCCAAAGATGTGCAGGCTAGGTGGATCGGACACGCTAAATTGCCCCTTAATTGGAAAAATCCCACACACACTGACTCTCACTGGGGTACGGGTCCCACACACACTGACTCTCACTGGGGTACGGGTTCCACACACACTGACTCTCACTGGGGTACGGGTTCCACACACACTGACTCTCACTGGGGTACAGGTTCCACACACACTGACTCTCACTGGGGTACGGGTCCCACACACACTGACTCTCACTGGGGTACGGGTCCCACACACACTGACTCTCACTGGGGTACGGGTCCCACACACACTGACTCTCACTGGGGTACGGGTTCCACACACACTGACTCTCACTGGGGTACGGGTCCCACACACACTGACTCTCACTGGGGTACGGGTCCCACACACACTGACTCTCACTGGGGTACGGGTCTCACACACACTGACTCTCACTGGGGTACGGGTCCCACACACGCTGACTCTCACTGGGGTACGGGTTCCACACACACTGACTCTCACTGGGGTACGGGTTCCACACACACTGACTCTCACTGGGGTACGGGTCCCACACACACTGACTCTCACTGGGGTACAGGTCCCACACACACTGACTCTCACTTGGGTACGGGTCCCACACACACTGACTCTCACTGGGGTATGGGTCCCACACACACTGACTCTCACTGGGGTACGGGTCCCACACACACTGACTCTCACTGGGGTACGGGTCCCACACACACTGACTCTCACTGGGGTACGGGTCCCACACACACTGACTCTCACTGGGGTATGGGTCCCACACACACTGACTCTCACTGGGGTACGGGTCCCACACACACTGACTCTCACTGGGGTACGGGTCCCACACACACTGACTCTCACTGGGGTATGGGTCCCACACACACTGACTCTCACTGGGGTACGGGTCCCACACACACTGACTCTCACTGGGGTACGGGTCCCACACACACTGACTCTCACTGGGGTACGGGTCCCACACACACTGACTCTCACTGGGGTACGGGTCCCACACACACTGACTCTCACTGGGGTACGGGTCCCACACACACTGACTCTCACTGGGGTACGGGTCTTGTATCACTCTTTAACCTCACTTCTCCGTCTCACCGATACACAAATATTTGCTCGAATTAAACATTCGGAACACTCAAGCCACCGTTTTCAGTCCCCGTTCTGAACTCCGTTCCCGAGGAGCCAGCCCCATCCATCTCCACGGCAACAGTCCGAGATTAAGCCACACGGTGTCACATGTAGACTCAGAAAGACCCTTTGACCTCCTATTGGCGCCATCACTCAAGCAGACAGTTTTCCCCTCTGAGCCGTCCTTGTTTCCAAATCCCTCTTTGACCGAACTTTCTGTCATTGAACCAATTTCTCCCAAGGTGGGTCGGTGTTTTACAAAGTTCCATTTTTTTTCCATTCTTTTGCGGGATGTGGATATCGCTGGGCTGGGCCAGCATTTGTTAAGAGTCAACCCCATTGGCTGTGGGTTTGGAGTCACGTGTAGGCCAGACCAGGGTACGGAGGCAGATTTCCTTCCCTAAAGGACACTGGTGAACCAGATGGGTTTTCACGCCAATCGACAATAATTTTCATGGTCACCGTTGGACTTTTAATTCCAGATTTTTATTGAATTAAAATTTCAGCATCTGCCGTGATGGAGTTTGAACCGGGCCCCCAGTGCATTACCTGGGTCTCTGGAATACTAGTCCAGTGATAATGGGCGCAATTCTCCCATCGGGAGTCTAAGTGCCGACGCCGGAGTGAAAACTGGAGTGTTTCACCGACCGGCATTGGAGCCCGCTCCCAGTCCCCTATTCTCCCCCTACGCAAACGGTGAGCGGCGATTCTCCCAGCGGCCAGCCGTTATTCTCGCTGCGCCGGTTTGGTGGGAGTGGGAGAATCGCGTCGGGGCGGCGTGGCGGGACACGCACGGCGCCCCGGTGAGTCTCCCACCCGGCGTGTGGGGGGACAATTCCGCCCAATAACTTTGGGGCAGCACAGCAGCACAGTGGCTAGCACAATTGTTCACAGCTCCAGGGGCCCAGGTTCGATTCCTGGCTTGGGTCGCTGTCTGTGCGGAGTATGCACGTTCTCCCCGTGTCTGCGTGGGTTTCCTCCGGGTGCTCCGGTTCCCTCCCACAGTCCAAAGATGTGCAGGTTAGGGTGGATTGGCCAATGATAAATTGCCCTTAGTGTCCAACATTGCCCTTAGTGTTGGGTGGGGTTACTGGGTTATGGGGATAGGGTGGAGGTGTGGGCTTGGGTAGGGTGCTCTTTCCAAGAGCCGGTGCAGACTCGATGGGCCGAATGGCCTCCTTCTGCACTGTAACTTCTATGATTCTATGAATAACAATACATCAATGGTGATCCACCATCCAGGACAAAGCAGCCCCGCTTGATTGCTCCCCTTCCACAAACATTACTCCTTCCCCCACCGACGCACAGCGGCAGCCGTGTGTACCGTCTACAAGATGCACTGCAGCAACTCACCAAGGCTACTTAGACAGCATCATCCAAACCCACGACCGCCAACATCTAGAAGGCCAAGGGCAGCAGATACCTGGGAACCCCACCACCCGGAGGTTCCCGTCTGAGTCACTCCCCACCCCGACTGGGAAATATATCGGCCGTTCCTTCACTGTCGTCAAAATCCAGGAACTCTCTGCCTAACAGCACTGTGGGTGTACCTACACCACTTGGACCGCAGCGGCTCAAGAAGGCGGCTCACCACTAACTGCTGAATGGCAACTAGGGATGGGCGATAAATACAGAGCGTAACCAGCGAAGCCCACAGCCCTTATCAAAAGCACATTGGCCTGCACCATGGCATCGGAGGCGCGGCAGATATCTTTGGGGGTTTCTTTTTTGCCAAACCTCTTTCACATGATAACCCCTACGGGAGGAAGTGTTTACTGCTGTGTTATAATGGCGCAGAAGTGGGCCAGGTGCCATGACGCTCTGCAAACGAGATCAAAATCATGGCCGCGATTCTCCGACCCCCCACCCGGGTCGGAGAATCGCCGGGGGCCGGCGTGAATCCCGCCCCCGCCGTGTCCCGAATTCTCCGCCACCGGAGATTCGGCGGGGGCGGGAATCGCGCCGGTCGGCGGGCCCCCCCCCCCGGCGATTCTCCGGCCCGCGATGGGCCGAGGTCCCGCCGCTGTCCAGCCCACGCCAGCCGGCGTGGATTGAACCACCTGCCGTACCGGCGGGAGAAGACGGCGCGGGCGGGCTCCGGGGTCCTGGGGGGGGGGGGGGCGCGGGGCGATCTGGCCCCGGGGGGGTGCCCCCATGGTGCCCTGGCCCGCGATCGGGGCCCACCGATCGGCGGGCGGGCCTGTGCAGTGGGGGGCACTCTTTTTCCTCGTGGAGACCATGGCGAAGGCGGAAGAGACCCCCTCCACTGCGCATGCGCGGGGATGCCGTGAGCGGCCGTTGACGCTCCCGCGCATGCGTCACCCAGCGAAGTCCTTTCGGCGCCAAAGGCCTTTCCTGCCAACCGGCGGGGAGGAAATCACTCCAGCGCAGGCCTAGCCCCTCAAGGTGAGGCCTTGGCCCCTAAAGGTGGGGAGAATTCCGCACCTTTGGGGTGGCCCGACGCTGGACTGATCCGCCCCGTTTTTGGCGCCGGGTAGCGGACATCGCTCCGTTTGCGGAGAATCCCGCCCATTGTCCTGGTGACAAGAGAAGATTTGCTTCTCACATACTTTCATTGTTCCGTCATTCGTGGGCTGTCTGAGGCTTTAAGCTCCTGAATTTGCCCCCATAAACCCCACCACCTCTCTCCCTCCCTGTTTAAGGTGCTGTTCACCCTTTGTCCCAGCTTTTTGTCAAGTCTCCCAATATCTCCTCATGTGACCTCGGTGTCTGATAGTTTGATGACGTGTCGGTGCTTTGTTTACAATATTAAAGCTGTTCTGTGGATCTTGTTTCCTTTAGAAATGAAGAGGACCTCCTCCCTCCTGGTATCCATGGCGACGATTGGACTGATGCTAATCCTCTTCCTCACCATTTGCCTGGTGACGAGGCGGGTGTCCCAAGGTAAGATGGCCGCCGAGCATGTTCCCCTTCCAGCCACACAGTCTGCAATGTGCTGATGTTCTCTAGCTGTAGGGGTGCGAGGACTGGGCAACGCTGCAGGAACTCACCGAGGCTCCTTAGGCAGCACCTTCCAAACCCACGGCCTCTACCATCTAGAAGGACAAGAGCAGCAGATACCTGGGAACCCCACCACCCGGAGGTTCCCCTCCGAGTCCCTCACCGCCCCGACTGGGAAATATATCGGCCGTTCCTTCACTGTCGCTGGGTCAAAATCCTGGAACTCCCTCCCTAACAGCACTGTGGGTGTACCTACACCACCGGGGCTGCGGCAGCTTCAGAAGGGCAATTAGGGACGGGGAATAAATGCTGTCCTAGTTATTGGCATCCATTTGGGCAATGGTTTGAACCCCACTCAGTTTCTACCATTGAGTTCTAAGTGTTGGTAAAAAGTGAAGCTCCCTCTACACTGTCCCATCAAACACTCCCAGGACAGGTACAGCATGGGGTTAGATACAGAGTAAAGCTCCCTCTACACTGTCCCCATCAAACACTCCCAGGACAGGTACAGCACGGGGTTAGATACAGAGTAAAGCTCCCTCGACACTGTCCCCATCAAACACTCTCAGGACAGGTACAGCACGGGGTTAGATACAGAGTAAAGCTCCCTCTACACTGTCCCCATCAAACACTCCCAGGACAGGTACAGCACGGGATGAGATACAGAGTAAAGCTCCCTCTACACTGCCCCCATCAAACACTCCCAGGACAGGTACAGCACGGGGTTAGATACTGAGTAAAGCTCCATCTACACTGTCCCCATCAAACACTCCCAGGACAGGTACAGCACGGGGTTAGATACAGAGTAAAGCTCCCTCTACACTGTCCCCATCAAACACTCCCGGGACAGGTACAGCACGAGGTTAGGTACAGAGCAAAGCTCCCTCGACACTGTCCCCATCAAACACTCCCAGGACAGGTACAGCACGGGGTTAGATACAGAGTAAAGCTCCCTCTACACTGTCCCCATCAAACACTCCCAGGACAGGTACAGGATGGGGTTAGATACAGAGTAAAGCTCCCCCTACACTGTCCCCATCAAACACTCCCAGGACAGGTACAGCACGGGGTTAGATACAGAGTAAAGCTCCCTCTACACTGCCCCCATCAAATACTCCCAGGACAGGTACAGCACGGGGTTAGATACTGAGTAAAGCTCCCCCTACACTGTCCCCATCAAACACTCCCAGGACAGGTACAGCACGGGGTTAGATACAGAGTAAAGCTCCCTCTACACTGTCCCCTTCAAACACTCGCAGGAAAGGTACAGCACGGGGTTAGATACTGAGTAAAGCTCCCTCTACACTGTCCCCATCAAATACTCCCAGGACAGGTACAGCATGGGGTTAGATACAGAGTAAAGCTCCCTCTACACTGTCCCCATCAAATACTCCCAGGACAGGTACAGCACGGGGTTAGATACAGAGTAAAGCTCCCTCTACACTGTCCCCATCAAACACTCCCAGGACAGGTCGAGAGTTGGTATGATGCTGACTACTTTGTGTACTGATTGTGACTTTTCCTCTATTTGTACTCTACCTAGGGAAAGCTCTCAAGACAGTGTGTGCCTCTCCGAGAAGCGAACCAGGACCTGACAGTAATCAGTGCAATAAAGAGCCTGAGGTGAGTTTGTGTTGGGAGGTATCAGGTGATAGCCTGGAGCATTGTGTACAGGAGTCGTGTTTGAGTGTCGCTCGTATTTAGTAGACAACAATGGATCAGAAAACACGGACACAAATCAAATGTAGAATGTGGGAGTCGATATTATTTATATTTAAATAAAAGAGTGAGTTGCGAGAATAGTCCATTTGTCCAGAGCAGATGAATCTCTTAGTAGTACAGGCGGCGCTGCTGGAAGGCATAAGGTAGTGCCATCACTGGTAGGATGGTGTCATTACAGCAGGACATGTTTACATTGCAATTTCCTCCACAATCAGCGGCCGAGGATTTTACAATTGGGAGATCCCCACAAGAATTAATGTGACAATAGGATTAAGATTTTAAAGCTAGGAGGGAGCTCAGAACTGAACAAAATGTAGAGAACGGGAGATAAACTGCCCTCTGACCCCGGCAGGTGGCGCTGGGCTGAGGATGCTGGGTGCTCTCTCCATGAAGTTTCGGTGTCCCACAGCGTGACAATCATTTCATCACAGCTAATTTACTGCTGATGCACGATCAATGACCACTAAAGCGAGGCTGTAGTCCAACTGAAGGCTTTAATCAGCTAGATGTTTCCCCCAGCAGCTCAGGTACAGAATGAGGGCTGCTGGGACGGCACAGGTTCTTATACCCCGCCTATCAGGGCGGAGCTATTATACACTCCAGCCAATAGCAAGTATTCCGTTTCCACCAATGGTGCTTTAGCCTATCAGGTAGTGTAATACATTTAGCACATTCACCCCCTGTTATAAAAAGAGTCCGGTGGGGGTGGTGGCCAGAAACTACAGATATTAACAACATGGTGTAATTAGTTATGGAGGTACCGTAATACCTCCGTACAGTGTTTAGTAACTATTTACAAGTCTGGTAGCTATGTGCATTTGATGGTTTATATTTACAGATTACAGTTAAAATGAAGCAATCAGTCGATCGGGGGCCCTGGTCGTCCTCTGTGATTGTCGGAGCCTCGGTGGTGACTCCGGTGGAGGCTCGGGCGTCTGTGACTCCGGGAGCGGGCCTTCGATCTCCATGGCAGCTTCCTCACCCCTAGACGCCGCTGGTGGGGAGAACGGCTGACCTGGGGGAGAGGGGGGGCATCGGTGGGTGGGGGGGCCTAGACGGGGGCGGCGGAAGGACCGATCCTCCTGTAAGGTGCTGCGGTGGAGGGGAGGGTGGGACTGGTGGTTGGAATGTGCGTGGAGTTCCGGCGGGCGCCAGGTCCCGTAGGGAGACCGTATCTTGTGGCCATCGGGGTACGCCACGTAGGCGTACTGAGGGTGGATACAGCACGGGGTTAGATACAGAGTAAAGCTCCCTCTACACTGTCCCCATCAAACACTCCCAGGACAGGGACAGCACGGGGTTAGATACAGAGTCAGGCTCTCTCTACACTGTCCCCATCAAACACTCCCAGGACAGATACAGCACGGGGTTAGATACAGAGTAAAGCTCCCTCTACACTGTCCCCATCAAACAATCCCAGGACAGGTACAGCACGGGGTTAGATACAGAGTAGAGCTCCCTCTACACTGTCCCCATCAAACACTCCCAGGACAGGTACAGCACGGGGTTAGATACAGAGTAAAGCTCCCTCTACACTGTCCCCATCAAACACTCCCAGGACAGGTACAGCACGGGGTTAGATACAGAGTCAGGCTCTCTCTACACTGTCCCCATCAAACACTCCCAGGACAGATACAGCACGGGGTTAGATACAGAGTAAAGCTCCCTCTACACTGTCCCCATCAAACAATCCCAGGACAGGTACAGCACGGGGTTAGATACAGAGTAAAGTTCCCTCTACACTGTCCCCATCAAACACTCCCAGGACAGGTACAGCAAGGGGTTATATACAGAGTAAAGCTCCCGCTACACTGGCCCCATCAAACACTCCCAGGACAGGTCCAGCACGGGGTTAGATACAGAGTAAAGCTCCCTCTACACTGTCCCCATCAAACACTCACAAGACAGGTACAGCACGGGGTTAGATACAGAGTAAAGCTCCCTCTACACTGTCCCCATCAAACACTCCCAGGACAGGTACAGCATGGGGTTATATACAGAGTAAAGCTCCCTCTACACTGTCCCCATCAAACACTCCCAGGACAGGTACAGCACGGGGTTAGATACAGAGTAAAGCTCCCTCTACACTGTCCCCATCAAACAATCCCAGGACAGGTACAGCACGGGGTTAGATACAGAGTAAAGCTCCCTCTACACTGTCCCCGCCAAACACTCCCAGGACAGGTACAGCACGGGGTTAGATACAGAGTAAAGCCCCCTCTACACTGTCCCCATCAAACACTCCCAGGACAGGTACAGCACGGGGTTAGATACAGAGTAAAGCTCCCTCTGCACTGTCCCCACCAAACACTCCCAGGACAGGTACAGCACGGGGTTAGCTACAGAGTAAAGCTCCCTCTACACTGTCCCCATCAAACACTCTCACGACAGGTACAACACGGGGTAGATACAAAGTAAAGCTCTCTCTACACTATCCCCATCAAACACTCCCAGGACAGGTACAGCACGGGGTTAGATACAGAGTGAAGCTCACTCTACACTGTCCCCATCAAACACTCCCAGGACTGGTACAGCACGGGGTTAGATACAGAGTAAAGCTCCCTCTGCACTGTCCCCACCAAACACTCCCAGGACAGGTACAGCACGGGGTTAGCTACAGGGTAAAGCTCCCTCTACACTGTCCCCATCGAAAACTCCCAGGACAGGTACAGCACGGGGTTAGATACGGAGTAAAACTCCCTTTACACTGTCCCCATCAAACACTCCCAGGACAGGTCCAGCACGGGGTTAGATACAGAGTAAAGCTCCCTCTACACTGTCCCCATCAAACACTCCCAGGACAGGTACATCACGGGGTTAGGTACAGAGTAAAGCTCCCTCTACACTGTCCCCATCAAACACTCCCAGGACTGGTACAGCACGGGGTTCGATACAGAGTAAAGCTCTCTCTACACTGTCCCCATCAAACACTCCCAGGTCAGGTACAGCACGGGGTTAGATACAGAGTAAAGCTCCCTCTACACTGTCTCCATCAAACACTCCCAGGACAGGTACAGCACGGGGTTAGATACAGAGTAAAGCTCCCTCGACATTGTCCCCATCAAACACTCACCGGACAGGTACAGCACGGCGTTAGATACAGAGTAAAGCTCCCTCTACACTGTCCCCATCAAACACTCCCAGGACAGATACAGCACGGGGATAGATACAGAGTAAAGCTCCCTCTACACTGTCCACAACAAACACTCCCAGGACAGGTACAGCACGGGGTTAGATACAGAGTAAAGCTCCCGAGAAATGTAACATGACAGTTGTCCAGTCTAAATGCCAATTCTGGGGTCTTTCTATGAGTCTCCTATAGAGTTGAATTTTTAATTGTCGGAGTGATACATTCTCTCTGTTCTTCATTTGTTGATCACAAGATTTACGATCAGAATGGTCACTGCCTATTTGTTATTTGGGAAAATGCATAAATCCCCAATGTGGAAGCTGAAATGAAAGCAATGTCCTTTTGATTGTCCTTGGGGTGTTTTGGAGATTCTCTTGGTGATTAAAAGGAGTGTTTTAGCACCGAGAAACTGGAATAATTAGTCAGCACTTCCCTCGATACCGAGAATTTCCCCAGCTGTTTAGAACAAAGGGACGACGGTGTATGTGAAAAATGCAGAGGTTTAAATGACATCACCCTCAGTCTGCCAATCATGCTACGCAGCTGACAATCAGCTTCTGAATCATCAACATAGTCCCGATCTTTAAGGATCGAAATTGTTTTAACCTCTTGTAGCTCCTTCAAAGTTAGGTGGGCTTACGACCCGGTGGTCTTAACCTCCGACCTGGAAGTGGTTGGAGACCCACTTTAGGATTTGATGGTCACTGGAGGTGTGTCTCCACCACTGAAGGTCCGTGGTCACCAATCCCATCGAAGGGCGCGGTGCCTGGACACAGAGTGATGTCCCAACAGGAATTCCCTTTTATTCCCCTCATTAAACGCTGGTTAGGCCGCAGCTACAGTACGGTGTGCTGTTCTCGTCGCCACACTATAGGAAGGATGTGGTTGCGCTGGAGAGGGTGCAGAGGAGATTCACCAGGATGCTGCCTAGGCTGGAGCGTCTCAGCTATGGGGAGAGGCTGGTTAGGCCGGGGTTGTTTCCCTTGGAGCAGAGAAGGTCGAGGAGGGGGGACCTGATCGAGGTCGACAGAATTATGAGGGACATTGATAGGGTGGGTCGGAAGAAACCTTCCCCCCTTAGTAGAGGGTCAGTAACCAGGGGCCAGAGATTTACGGTCAGGGGCTGGAGATTTGGAGAGGATTTGAGGAAAACCTTTTCCCCCAGAGGATGCTGGGAGTCTGGAACTCGCTGCCTGAAAGGGTGGGAGAGGCGGGAACCCCCGCAACATTTAAGAAGCTTTTAGAAGAGCGATTGGAACTCCGCAGCAAACAAGGCGGCGGACCAAGTGTTGGACAATGAGATGAGAATCAATAGGGACTTGATGGCTGGCGCAGACTCGATGGGCGTACGGCCTCTTTCTGTGCTGTTACATTCTGACTCTGTGATAGGGTGAAGTGTACACCCCACCACAGCTGGAGAAAGATAAGTATTAACCTCACAGCTTCGGTGGAAGCAGATTAATCAGTGGCTTCCACCGGAAATAAGATATTTGATTGTTAAGAAAAGGAGCCATTGGGGGAAGAGGGAGGATTGGCGGAGGAGGGAATGTGGAGACATCTTACAAAAGAGCGGGCATTGCTTTGACGGGCTGAATGGCCTCCCCGGCCTCTGATCAACCGGGGCAACTGCGCAGGAAGCCGTACCTCGCTGGGACGGCGCTTGCCCCAAAGCTGACACAATTTCCCTCTTCTTTTCCATGTCTTTGACAGCAGACCTTCGTCCTGGGGGCCATTTACAGCTCTCTCAGTTTGTCGATGATGAAACCGCCCGGGAGGGAGCGGGGTGGAGAGCGCCCTCTGACAATCTACGCCACCGTACATCGCCCAGGGAACGGCATCGGCCGATGTACTGTCAGCCACACTGTGCAGCTGAAGCAGGAGATCGTCTGTGCAAATCAGCACTGCTTACCTCAGTCAGACGCAAGGTGCAGGGAGTTGGATCTACCCTGAAAACCCACAGAAAGTTCACTTTACAGCGAATGGTGATATCTCTACATTCTTTAATTGTCTCGCATGTGAATTGGTGCTCACAAGGGGAAAGGATTGAACACTCTGAGTACAGAGTAGATACAGAGTAAAGCTCCGTCTACACTGTCCCCATCAAACACTCCCAGGACAGGGACAGTACGGGGTTCGATACAGAGTGAAGCTCCCTCTACACTGTCCCCATCAAACACTCCCAGGACAGGGACAGTACGGGGTTAGATACAGAGTAAAGCTCCCTCTACACTGTCCCCATCAAACGCTCCCAGGACAGGTACAGCACGGGGTTAGATACAGAGTAAAGTTCCCTCTACACTGTCCCCATCAAACACTCCCAGGACAGGGACAGTACGGGGTTAGATACAGAGTAAAGCTCCCTCTACACTGTCCCCATCAAACACTCCCAGGACAGGTACACACGGGGTTAGATACAGAGTAAAGCTCCCTCTACACTGTCCCCATCAAACACTCCCAGGACAGGTACAGCACGGGGTTAGATACAGAGTAAAGCTCCCTCTCCACTGTCCCCATCAAACACTCCCAGGACAGGTACAGTACGGGGTTAGATACAGAGTAAAGCTCCCTCTACACTGTCCCCATCTCCCGGTCAAATAATTTACTGCAGAAGCCAAATCTGTCAAAGGGCTTCAGTGGTGGAGGAAACACTTGTTTTGCGAAAACGAGCTTGAATAAACAAGGTCATGGTTGGTATGAGTCATGGGGAATTTTTTTTCTTCTCGAGTGTAGCCACAGGCCACTCAGGTTTCATTTCTCCCCACCCACAGCTTGTTTGCAGTTAACAAAGGGACAAGTAATTTGAAATCGATGTGGGTGGTGGAAAGAGACGGTGGGTGATCGAAGTCGGCTGGTATCGGGGTATCGGTCAACCAGCAGACCCGTTAACATGTCATGGGGGGCGGAACGGCAGCACCCGGTTCGATTCCCGGCTTGAGTCACTGTCTGTGCGGAGTCTGCACGTTCTCCCCGTGTCTGCGTGGGTTTCCTCCGGGCGCTCCGGTTTCCTCCCACAGGTCCCGAAAGACGTGCTGTTAGGTGAGTTGGACATTCTGAATTCTCCCTCTGTGTACCCGAATAGGCGCCGGAATGTGGCGACGAGGGGATTTTTTAATTTGCACAAAGCAATGCCTATTTTAGTTTGTTGATTGAGGGGAAAATGGATACTGAGGGGAACTTCCCCAGCTCTCCAAATTGTGGTTCCTCCCCGCGTGGAATCTTTTAACCCCACCTCAGAGGGCTTTGGTTTAACATCTTATCTGCAGATTTGTCAGACAGTGCTCGCTCCGTATGGCCACTGGGGTGTCCGCCGGGATTTTGTGATCAAGTCTCTGGCACGGGACTGGAACGTCCCGCTCAGGAGAGAGAGAGCTAGGGAGCGAGCGTGCTCCCGACTGAGTCACGGCTCATTCGTCGAGGTCACAGGCTAGGTGGCGGGGGTCAGACTGACTTACTAATAATAATAATCTTTATTGTCACAAGTCGGCTTAAATTAACGCTGCAATGAAGTTACTGTGAAAATCCCCTCGTCGCCACATTCCGGCGCCTGTTCGGGTACACGGAGGGAGAATTCAGAATGTCGAATTCACCTAACAAGCACGTCTTTCGAGACTTGTGGGAGGAAACCGGAGCACCCGGAGGAAACCCACGCAGGCACGGGGAGAACGTGCAGACTCTGCACAGACAGTGACCCAAGCCGGGAATCGAACCGGAGACCCAGGCGCAGTAAAGCCATAGAGCTAAACACTGTGCTACCGTGCCGCCAGTAATTAACCTGAGCTACGGAAGCTGAGGCAAAGGTTGTACCCCTCCCAATCTCTGTTACCCCCTCCAGCCCCACAATGCGGTGCGATCTCTGCGCTCCTCCACTTGCAACATCTTGTGCACCCCATTTGAGTCCCTCCACCATTGGCAGCCGAGCCTTCAGCTGCCTGGGGCCATGAGCTCTGGAATTCCCCCCCCCCCCCCCCCCCCAAACTTCGCCGCCTCTCTTTCCCTCTTTTAAACTGGAACAAACGCTCGCTCACCTGTTTTCGCCTCACCCTCTGTGGATACGATTTAACTTTTGGTTTGATAATGCTCTTGGGACATGCTTGCGGTCGGGAAGATGGTTAACGGTGCTGCACATTGGGTGGGACAATGGTAATGTTACTGAACTAGTAATCCACAAACCCAGGTCCCTGATCTGGGGTCAGCGGGTTCAAATTCCACCATCGGCGGCAGGTGGAGTTCTTAAAAAATTCAGTTGATAAAATCTGGGACTGAAAACCAGCCCCAGCCATGGCGACCGTGACAACTATCATCGATTGTCGTAAAAACCCATCTGGTTCACTAATGTCCCCTTTAGGGAAGGAAATCTGCCGTCCTTACCCCGGTCTGGCCTACACGTGACTCCAGACCCGCAGAAATGTGGTTGACTCTGAAATGGGCCCAGCAAGCCTCTCCGTTCAAGGTCAGAGGTAACAACAAAGACTGGCCTGGCCAGCCGTGTCCGGACACAATTAAATAGTCAAATAAAATCCACATTGTTGCTGTCACGGGAGATGAATAAACTTTGACCCAGGAAGTTAACAATGGCCTCAATGCTGAATGAACTGACACAGACCCGTGGACCCTCTGCGAGATTTGAAGCCATATCTATCTTCAATTGCTGAGCATTACAGATTTGATGAACAAAGAACAAAGAAAAGTACAGCACAGGGACAGGCCCTTTGGCCCACCAAGCCCGTGCCGACCATGCTGCCCGACTAAACTACAATCTTCTACACTTCCTGGGTCCGTATTCCTCTATTCCCATCCTATTCATGTATTTGTCAAGATGCCCCTTAAATGTCACTATCGTCCCTGCTTCCATCACCTCCTCCGGCAGCGAGTTCCAGGCACCCACTACCCTCTGTGTAAAAAACTTGCCTCATAAATTTCCTCTAAACCTTGCCCCTCGCACCTTAAACCTATGCCCCCTAGTAATTGATGTACGATCAATTGTACAAAGACTAAAGTTGGGGACAACTGTGGCTTTATTACAGTCAGATGCGTGGCCTCCTGCTGCAGCTGGCGAAATGGCAGGGCACTGGAGGTCGTGTATATTTATACAGTTCTCCGTGGGCGGAGCCAGCCGGCAGGAGCTACCGGCGAACCTGTAGTGCAGGTCCTACCTTACATCTCCTATTACAGTGGTTCACCACAGCAATTAACCCCTCCAGCCTGGGGAAAAGCCTCTGACTATCCACTCTGTCTATGCCCCTCATAATTTTGCAGACCTCCATCAGGTCGCCCCTCCACCTCCGTCGTTCCAGTGAGAACAAATCGAGTTTATTCAACCGCTCCTCATAGCTAATGCCCTCCAGACCAGGCAACATCCTGGTAAATCTCTTCTGCACCCTCTCTAAAGCCGCCACATCCTTCGGGTAGTGTGGCGACGAGGATTAAACACTGGAACTGGTGTTGAGCGTTTACAGGGAGTTTGACCATTTTAACTTGGACTAATGCTGTTTTGACCATTGAGCCACAGAACCATAGGAGAGTTACATCACAGAAGGAGGCCGTTCCGCCCATCTTGTCCATGCCAGCCCGCGGACACCCACCTTCCTGCCCCCGTCCTTAGCCCTGCAGCTTACAGCACATCGAGGTGCAGACCCAAGTACTTTTTTAAAGAGTTTAGTGTCCCCTGCCTCCACTACCAAGATGGCCAGCGAATTCCAGATTCCCATCACCCTCTGCGTAAAAAAGCTCTTCCTCACGTCCCCTCGGCACCTTCTCCACCAATCTACGTTCCCTGGTTCTGGAATTCAGGGAAACAATTTTGTCCCATATGTACATAGATCCCGTGCCAGCCTCCCCCAACATCTGAAGCCCACTTGTGACAATAAGAGATTTTCATGTCATTCCTGCATCTCCAGTGACAGACGCGACTGAGCGCACGTCGCTATGTTTGTGCCTTGTTCACGCCGACGTTTTATATGCCAGTTGGGGACCGGGCTCACGTGCCTCGCTGACCGTTCTTCCCAGGCGTGAAACGGGGTCCTCAATGGCCAGTCAGCTATTCGACTCCTATGTGCTTCGCAGCCTAGCTGTCACCTTGCAGTGGCCCAGCGACTGGCTGCTGACAGAGGGTTGCCTTTGGAGATGGGAGGGGTATGTAAATTGCTACGCAGGTATGGATTATCATAGATCATAGAATTTACAGTGCAGAAGGAGGCCATTCGGCCCATCGAGTCTGCACCGGCTCCAGGAAAGAGTACCCCACCCAAGCCCACACCTCCACCCGATCCCCATAACCCAGTAAGCCCACCCAACACTAAGGGCAATGTTGGACACTAAGGGCAATTTATCACGGCCAATCCACCTAACCTGCACATCTTTGGACTGTGGGAGGAAACCGGAGCACCCGGAGGAAACCCACGCACACACACGGGGGAGGATGTGCAGACTCCGCACAGACAGTGACCCAAGTCGGGAATCGAACCCGGGACCCTGGAGCTGTGAAGCAATTGTGCTAACCACTGTGCTACCGTGCTGCCCACGGGGGGAGGGGAAAAGAAGTGGGGCGGGATTCCCTGTAGCCCCACACCGAAATCGGGATCGGCAATAAGGCAGAGATTGGCTTCTGATACTGGATCCGGGGCAGGCGTCAGTTTGACGCCTGTCCGCGATGCTCCGCCCCCTCCAAGTCGCCGTCATCGGGACGTGGGAGCGAGAGAGAGCGAGCGAGCGACAGAGAGAGAGAAGAGATAAGAGAGGAGAGAGAGAGGGAGTGAGAGAGTGAGAGAGAGAATCATAGAATCATAGAATTTACAGTGCAGAAGGAGGCCATTCGGCCCATCGAGTCTGCACCGGCTCTTGGAAAGAGCACCCTACCCAAGGTCAACACCTCCACCCTATCCTCATAACCCAGTAACCCCACCCAACACGAAGGGTAATTTTGGACACTAAGGGCAATTTATCATGGCCAATCCATCTAACCTGCACATCTTTGGACTGTGGGAGGAAACCGGAGCACCCTGAGGAAACCCACGCACACACGGGGAGGATGTGCAAACTCCGCACAGACAGTGACCCAAGCCGGAATCGAACCTGGGACCCTGGAGCTGTGAAGCAATTATGCTATCCACAATGCTACCACAAGAGAGAGAGAAGCGAGTGAGCGAGAGAGAGAAAGAGAGTGAGGAGAGAGAGAGAGAAGAGAGGAGAGAGAGAGAAAAGAGGAGAGATAGAGGTGAGAGAGATGGGAGAGAGAGAGAGAAGAGAGTGAGGAGAGAGAGAAGAGAGGAGAGAGAGAGAAAAGAGGAGAGAGAGAAAAGAGGAGAGATAGAGAGGAGAGAGATGAGAGAGAGAGAGAGCGACGAGAGTGAGGAGAGAGAGAAGAGAGGAGGGAGAAAAGAGGAGAGGGAGAGAGGCGAGAGATGAGCGAGGGAGAGAAGAGAGTGAGGAGAGGAGAGAGGAGAGAGAGAGATAAAAGAGAGATAGAGAGGAGAGAGATGAGAGAGAGAGAAAGAGAGACGAGAGTGAGGAGAGAGAGAAGAAAGGAGAGAGAAAAGAGGAGAGAGAGAGAGGCGAGAGATGAGCGAGGGAGAGAAGAGAGTGACGAGAGAAGAGAGGAGAGAGGAGAGAGAGAGATAAAAGAGGAGAGATAGAGAGGAGAGAGGAGAGAGAGAGAGAGAGAGATGAGAGAGAGACAGAGAAGAGAGTGAGGAGAAAGAGAAGAGAGGAGAGAGAAAAGAGGAGAGAGAGGGAGAGAGAGATGAGCGAGGGACAGAAGAGGGGGAGGAGAGAAGAGAGGAGAGAGGAGAGAGAGAAAAGAGATAAAGAGGAGAGAGATGTGAGAGAGAGAGAGAGAAGAGAGTGAGGAGAGAGAGAAGAGAGGAGAGAGAGAGAAAAGAGGAGAGAGAGAGAGGGGATAGAGATGAGCGAAGAGAGGAGAGAGAGAGAGAGGAGAGAGATGAGCGAGGGAGAGAAGAGAGGAGAGAGAGAAAAGAGGAGAGAGAGAGAGGGGATAGAGATGAGAGAAGAGAGGAGAGAGAGAGAAAAGAGGAGAGAGAGAGAGAGAGAGGGGATAGAGATGAGCGAAGAGAGGAGAGAGAGAGAGAGGAGAGAGATGAGCGAGGGAGAAAAGAGAGTGAGGAGAGAAGAGAGGAGTTAGAGAGAGAAAAGAGGAGAGAGAGAGGAGAGAGATGAGAGGAGAGAGAGAGAGATGAGAGAGAGAGAGAGAGAGAGAGAGAGCAAGGCCGTTGGTCCGTCTTCAGCCGGCCCAACAGTGATGGTCCGCCCCTGATGGGCCGAGTTGCCGAGAACGCGTGCCAGGTGATTCTGACATCGGGAAATGAGTGAAGCATTGCTATCAGTGCCAGTTGCAACAGCCCCTCTGAACCTTTGGGAATGGCCTGGTTGGCCAAGGGCGTGTGTCCACATTGCTTATGTGGGGCCTTTTCCGGGCACGATGGTTTTGCTTCTGATCGACGCCCATCGGAAGTGGATGGAAGTGTTCGGAATGAAATCTACGGTGTCGCAGGCCAGAGTCGAGAAATTGCGTCAGTGTTTCGCATCCTGTGAGATTCCTGAAGTAATCGTGTTGGATAATGGAACGACCTTCGCGAGCGCCAAACTTCAGAAATTCATGTCGTATACCCCCAACGTTTAGCCGTCAGCTCTGTCCCTCCCTCAACCATGTCTCTGCTTTTCCCCGGGGTAGAGGGGTCAATTACTAGGGGGCATAGGTTTAAGGTGAGAGGGGCAAGGTTTAGAGTAGATGTGCGAGGCAAGTTTTTTTACACAGAGGGTAGTGGGTGCCTGGAACTCGCTACCGGAGGAGGTGGTGGAAGCAGGGACGATAGTGACATTTAAGGGGCATCTTGACGAATTCATGAATAGGATGGGAATAGAGGGATACAGACCCAGGAAGTGTAGAAGGTTTGAGTTTAGCCAGGCGCCATGGTCGGCGCAGGCTTGGAGGGCCGAAGGGCCTGTTCCTGTGCTGTACGGCGGCACGGTAGCACAATGGTTTGCTTCACAGCGCCAGTGTCCCAGGTTCGAATCCCCGCTGGGTCGCTGCCTGTGCGGAGTCTGCACGTTCTCCCCGTGTCTGCGTGGGTTTCCTCCGGGTGCTCCGGTTTCCTCCCACAAGTCCCGAACGATGTGCTTGTTCGGTGAATTGGAAATTCTGAATTCTCCCTCTGTGTACCCGAACAGGTGCCGGAATGTGGCAACTAGGGGCTTTTCACAGTAACTTCATTGCAGTGTTAACGTAAGCCTACTTGTGACAATAATAAAAATGATTCGATGATACTCTGACTCAGAAACCTTTTGGGGAGTTTCTCCCGCAAGAGATTTGGGGAAATTTTTGGAGTTTTGGAGGAAACATGACAACTGGATAAAATCATTCAGTCACCATCTGCAGCAGCTCAGTTGCAGCAATATCAGACCAGCATGGAGCTAGCCAATCCGACTCTCGTCCTGATATTATTCACTGTGATGTCAAGGGCAGGTAAGTGTCTCTCCACTGCTATATTATCCAGAGGGTGCATTAATACCAATGCTCATTGTATTGTTGATCGATGAACGTGTCCAGGAAGGAAGGATGTGAGAGTCCGAGAAAAAGAGAGAGAGAGCGAGAGAGAAGAGAGAGAGAGAGGGAGCGAGAGAGAGAGTGAGCGAGAGAGAGAGAGAGAAGAGAGAGGGGAGAGAGAGGGAACAGAGATAAGAGAGGAGAGAGAGAGAGAGCAAGGGAGAGAGAGAGAGAGTGAGCGAGAGAGAGAGAGAAGAGCGTGAGGAGAGAGAGGAGAGAGAGAGAGGAGAGAGAGAGCGAAGAGAGGAGAGAGAGAGAGAGAGAGGAGAGAGAGAGAGAGAGAGAGGAGAGAGAGGAGAGAGAGAGAGCGAGAGAGAAGAGAAAGAGAGAGGGAGTGAGAGAGAGAGAGAGAGAGCGAGCGAGCAGTGAGAGAGGAGAGAGAGAGAGAAGAGAGGACAGAGAGAGGAGAGAGATGAGAGAGAGAGCGAGAGAGAAGAGAAAGAGGGGGAGCAAGCGAGAGAGACAGAAGAGAGAGAGGAGAGAGAGCGAGGAGAGATATGAGAGGAGAAAAAGAGGAGATATATAGAGGGAGAGAGAGGAGAGAGATAGAGTGAGCGAGCGAGAGAGAGACAGGAGAGAGGAGAGAGAGAGGAGAGAGATGAGAGGAGAGAGGAGATATATATATATATATATATATATATATATAGAGAGAGAGAGAGAGGAGAGAGAGAGCGAGAGCGAGAGAGAAAGGAGATAATATATATATATATATATATATATATATAGAGAGAGAGAGCGAGAGAGAGATTTGACAGGATGGTGACAGGTTTCGATCGTGTATTCAAGGAAAAGCTGGTCCCATTGGCTGACAGTACATATGAAATGAAAATGAAAATCGCTTATTGTCACAAGTAGGCTTCAAATGAAGTTACTGTGAAAAGCCCCTAGTCGCCACATTCCGGCGCCTGTTCGGGGAGGCCGGTACGGGAAGGATACTGGGGGAGACGCAGGCGCAAGGTTTCGGGGAAGGAATACGGGGAGGGGAGGGTGATATTTTACACAGCCAGTGCTGACGACCTGCAGCTCGCCACTCACGAGGGGCACTGGAAGCAGAGACAATGAATGATCCCGAACGGAAAGTGGAAGGGGGCTTGAGAAAAATAAATTCGCAGGGATCCAGGTTAGAGTGGGATGGGGGTGAGAGGGCAGTACTGGGGAATGGGATTGGCTGGATTGAGAGCCGGAATGAGCATGATGGGCCAATCCCCCCCCCCCTGTGCCACAAGAACTCTCTAAAAGGGTTGAGAATACCTGATTAGCGGTAGAAGATTTCGGAGTGGAGTGGAAGCCAGGGGACTGGCGGTCGTGCAACAGGGGGAATGAGGTGACAAACGGACCGCTTTAGTTTTATCGAAAAGCAGAAAATAAGGATTGGCCCTGCCCAAAAACACTTCCTGGTCGCAGCTGGGTTCGAAAGTACACATCTGGCCGCTGCATTATGGGAAGGATGTGATGACATGGCGATTTAAGTAGGGTGTTGCCAGGACTGGTGTATTTTAGCGATGAGGAAAGATCGAATATTCTGGGGTTGTTTTCTATGGAACGGAGGGAGATGACCCCTCAGACTGACCGGAGGAAGCTGGAGAGATGTTGCTTGTGCTTGACCTCACTGTAATTCACCTGTTGTTTTGTATACAGTTTGCCCACAGTTAACCTCACTGAATCGTTTAGTGATTTAGCGACAAGTGTACTTGTCGTATAAATCAGGCCAACCGACAAGAACATTACAGAGGGGAGATTTAACTGAGGTTTATAAAATTCTGAGGGTCCTCAACGATTGGGCAGCACGGTAGCATTGTGGATAGCACAGTTGCTTCACAGCTCCAGGGTCCCAGGTTCGATTCCCGGCTTGGGTCACTGTCTGTGCGGAGTCTGCACCTCCTCCCCGTGTGTGCGTGGGTTTCCTCCGGGTGCTCCGGTTTCCTCCCACATTCCAAAGATGTGCAGGTTAGGTGGATTGGCCAAGCTAAATTGCCCCTTAGTGTCCAAAATTGCCCTTAGTGTTGGGTGGGGTTGTTGGGTTGTGGGGATAGGGTGGAGGTGTTGACCTTGGGTAGGGTGCTCTTTCCAAGAGCCGGTGCAGACTCGATGGGCCGAATGGCCTCCTTCTGCACTGTAAATTCTGTGATAATCTATGAGGTCAATAAATGAGGACATTGATTTAAATAATTGTTAGAAGGATTAGAGGGGGACTGGGGATTGAGGATAAACTTTAGATCACCCGTCTGTGGCCAGCACAGACCCAATTGGCCGAAATGGCCTCTATTGGCTTCCCCTGTTTCGATGTTTCCGCTCCCCGGTTCACTGCGAGCAGCTGGTCCGCTTTCCGCAGGGCCTGATTGCCCAGCTCGGAGACACCAGACCCTTGATGGGGGGCGCAAAACGTCCCGGTCTCTCGGAGGGGGCGACAGGTGGGGAGAGGGCGATGGTGGAGCGAGGCGCCGTTGACATCGGCAACCCCTTTGTGCTTTGCACGACAAAACTGCGGGAAATTCCAGAACTCCAGGGGGCACTGTTGCCCACGGCACAGAGGGAAACTGGGAACATTTTGGAAAAATTCCCCCGGACAGATGCGCCTGCAGTTCCCCAGTCTCCATGTGAAAGGTAAAAACAAAACACAAAAAAAATCACTTTTGTCCCTGTTGAGAAATCTCTGCCCAAACTAGCTGGGGCAGTGAAAATGAGCTGGTGGTTCGCCCACACCCACACACCCACAGACACATCTTGGGGACTTTCCTGTTCTGTCTGAGGCCACCAGAGGGAGCATGACTTGGAAATCCCCCCTCGTCCACAGCACAGAGAATTGGTGCTTGTTTTTATTATCAATTCAGAGTACCCAATTCTTTCTCTTTCCCAATCAAGGGGCACTTTAGCGCGGCCAATCCACCTACCCTGCACACCTTTGGGTTTGTGGGGGCGAGACCCACGCAGACACGGGGAGAATGCCAAGTGTCGCAATCCAGAATTTATCAACAGCGTGTGGGAAAGCGCAGGGCGCGATTCACGAGAGCGGTGAGAGACTGTGGGGGGCGATTCTCCGGTATGGAGGCCAAGTGTTCGCGGCGGCGTGAACAGGGCCCGGGCGCGGCCTATTCTGGCCCCGAACTTGTCGCGAATCATTACGACGCAAAGCCATTGCCGATAATGCGGAGATACCGGTTAAATATGGCCGCCAAACCCCAGGGGAATCGGTTACGGAATTTCAGACGCACCCCCGCAAGACAGCCGAACATTGCGACTCTGGCCCATCCCTTCCTGAGATGTTAAGAGATGGTTCGGTGCGTGGCATTAGCAAAATGGCACTCCACGGAAGCCCTGGACCTGAATAGGCCACAGAGCTGCCACTCTCCTGCGAGAATGCACAAAATCCGTAGAATAGAACCATAGAATTGCTGCAGTACAGTCGGGTTTCTGCTGGCAGTGGTGTGAGGAGCTAGGCCCAGCCTCCTAGGCCGTGATTGGATTCAAAGACTCCGTCTGGACTTGCCACGGATTTTCCTGATGTGTCCTGTTGGTCTGGATGAAGTCCTCAGGAAGCACGCGGAGGTTTTACAGAAGGGCTTGGGAAAAGTGAAGGGGCTAAAACAAAAGTTTATGTTGACCCAAAGGCTCAGTCCAAATACTTCAAGGCCCGGCCAATCCCGTGCGCCCTGCTTGTGAAAGCGGATGAAGAATTGAGCCAACTCAAGAGCTTGGTCATCATACGCCTTGCCCAGCTCGCAGAGTGGGTAGCGCCAATGGTTCCAGTACTGAAGCGGGACGAGTCCGTCCGTCTGTGTGGGCGGTTATACGACGGCAGTAAACGGGGCCTCCAGCTTGGACGGGTACCCCATGCCACGTTTGGACTGTTGGAGGAAACCGGAGCACCCGGAGGAAACCCACGCAGACACGGGGAGGACGTGTCTGCTTCTTAGAGTTCCTGCTTCTTAGAGGGACCCACTCCGAATGGATGGACGTGCAGCAAATGTCTTCCACCTCCTCGCAAATCTCCATTGAGAAGAGCTGCCAATCCCTCAGCACCCATGGGATCCCCGAGGGGCTGGTCACACGCAATGGAACCCCCTTTACCGGTGAGGAAATCCAGGCGTTTACGCGCACCATTAGGGTGAAATACATCCGAACCACCCCACACCACACGCCCTCCAATAGGCTGGCTCAGCGGGCAGTCCAGACGTTTGAACAGGGCATGAAGATGCAGGGTCCATGGAAATGAAGCTGGCACGGTTTTCTGTTCATTTGCCGAACCGGGGTAGCTCCGGCGGAATTGCCGACGCCTCCGGATCCGCCTGGGTTTAGCGTTCCCGAGCCTTGGCGGGAAGGTGGAAAGGAAGCAGGACCTCCAGCAGCGGGGTCATGAACACTGAACGAGAGGCAGAGGGTTTAAATGCGGCGACGCTGTCCACGGTTGTCATTTCGGGGGCGGTAGTGGAGAGAACGGGACCAGTTTCACACACGGTCGGGACAAGAGAGCGGACCGTGCAAAAGCTCGTGGACCGCCTCAAGGGGAAGGGAGCCCGCCCCAGAGGGAGCCACGCCCGATGATTCTTACCTCGGCCACCCTACCTGCTTCAGCCAAGAAACACTTCCCACCAGGGACCGATGCCCGGGCCAGAGGGATGCAGACGACTCGCATCAGAGATGGACACAGAATCCTCAGTGCTCTCGGAGGATGTGGCAATCGGAGAGGAGCCCCCATAGATCCTCTTCGGAATTCCATGGGAACCTGGTGCTCCCCGACCCGACCCCACAGCCGCTGGAAGTACAGCCAGGGGCGAAACGGGAAAGCACACCCTCTTTCCATTCTGTTGCAGGGGAACCTTCGGACTTTGGGGTAAAGGATTTGATAATCTTCACGAGGCCCTCGGGGATACCTCGCTTGATCTCCCAGTGGGACTCGTGGAATACTAGCTCCCTCATTAGTGGGAGGAGGTCCGCCCAGCAGATGCTCATAAATCTGCTGAATAAAACTAGCCTAGAAAAGCACTGGCGTGATTGGTAGACCCGGTTGGGACCTTTGAACTGTGAGTCGCGTTGTAGCCTTTACTTTGAGTTGGTTTATTAAATACTGTTTAACTTACCTTCTAGGGCCTGGTGGGCTTTCATACCTCTCACCATCACCTTCGCAAGGGCAATTAGGGATGGGGAATAAATGCAGGTCTAGCCAGTGATGTCCACATCCCATGAATGAATAAAATAAATAAACCCAATGAGGGAATTCTAGAGAAATGTACTCAGACAGCGGTGATAGTGTGGAACCCGCTCCCACAGAGGACTGGTTGTGGTTCATAGTGTTGATACATTGAAGGGAAAGGTGGATGAATACACGTGGGAGAAAGGAACAGGAGGGTTGATTGATTGATAGATGGAGATGAGGGGAGGTGCCACTATTTCGAAGACGATCAGGGGAGATATCCTTTTGTTGCATCAATCCTAAGTCGCGACGTATGAAACGAGACACAAGTTCTGTTTCTTGACAGTAGGTTTATTTACAGAATGCAGCATTCTATTTGACTGCCTCCTGCCGACCAACACTCAGGTTCCCAGCGGTCTCTCTTTTCAAGTGTTCAATTGTGCGTTTCCGAATAATGGGCAGGATTCTCCAGTCCCCCGTTGACTGGCGCCGGGGTTCTCTCTTCCCACCGCTCTCTTTCCCATTGAAGCCACTCCACGCCACCGGCAAACTCACAGGCGGGGGTGCTCTGCCGGCGGGAATGCAGAATCGCATTGCCCAGAGAATTCCGGCTCATATACCTAACAGACCACTAAAAATTCCCACTGCCTCAGATCAGTAGTTATCCCTCAATCAATCCGAAAACCAGATTGAGAACTTGCTGTGCACAAATTGGTTGGCGACATTTCTGACACTGCAACGGTGACTGCACTTAAAAAAGTATTTTATTGCCTGTAACAGGATGGTGGGAATGAAAGACTCTATATAAATGCAAGTCTTTATCTCTGATGGGAGAGATCTGTCTCTAATATGGCGTGTCCTGTAATTTGCATTAACTCTGAGAGCTTGACAACAATGGTGAAAAATCCTCATGTGCCATCACTGTGTATGTGTTACAGCGCATCTCACTTGCAGGAGGAAGGACAGGATCGAGATCCGTTCTGGCGAGACCGTCCGTTTGCCCTGTCTGTTCGGCTGGCATGGCAGGCACCCCATGGAGTACATGGTGGTGTGGCAGCTGATTGGGCGAGAGCGGGACTTGCTGGTGTACGGCTGGGAGAGTCAGTCGGAAAATGCAGAGTTGGGTCCCCGGTACAGGAACAGGGCGGGAGTGGGGCAGGACTGGTTCGCAGAGGGAGACGCCACCCTGAGCCTCAGCGAGCTCACGCCGAGTGACGGGGGATTGTACACCTGCAAGGTCACCACCATAAACCCTCACAGGAGCGAAGTGTGCGCCGAGGTGATCTTATCTGTCCAGGAAGGTGAGTAGAACCGTTCGTCAGGAGATCTCCCAGCGAGCAGCCCTATTGAATAGGCACAGTCCAAATTCTAAATCTTAGAGAGGGTGAAACTGTTTTCTTTGGAGCAGAGAAGGTTGAGATGGGGTGTTCAAAGTCATGAGGGGTCTGGGCAGAGTGGAGAGTGAGAAACCGTTCTGGAAGAGAGGTTGAGTAGATTAGGATTATTTTCATTAGAAAAAGGGAGGTTGAGAGGGGACCTCATTGAGGGCTACAAAATCATGAGAGGTATAGACAGGGTGGATAGCAAGAAGCTTTTTCCCAGAGTGGGGGACTCAATTACTAGAGGTCACGAGTTCAAGGTGAGCGGGGAAAGGTTTAAGGGAGATATGCGTGGAAAGTTCTTTACGCAGAGGGTGGTGGGTGCCTGGAACGCATTGCCGGCGAAGGTGGTAGAGGCAGGCACGATAGCGTCAATTAAGATGTATCTAGACAGATACATGAATGGGCAGGGAGCAAAGGGATACAGATCCTTAGAAAATAGGCGACAGTTTTAGATCGAGGATCTGAATCGGCGCAGGCTTGGAGGGCCGAAGGGCCTGTTCCTGTGCTGTACTTTTCTTTGTTCTTTGTTCTATTATTAAGTGCAAGCTATTTTTCCCTCCCACACAGCCTCCACCCCCGCCCCCCCCCCCCCCCCTCCCCCCTCAGGCTGAAGTGATTCCTATACACTGTCAATAAAACTCAAAGATCAATAAATAAAACAAAGAGAGGAGGGGGTGACAGCCCCTGTTGGGGAATTGTAACTAAACATAACGTCAGAGGAAACGGAGCTAACTAAACTGGAATATAATTGCCGGGGGTGATGCTGCACATCAGCCTCTACAGAACCCATTGGCTGCATCCTCCCCCTCGAAGTGCACTAGTCCGGTCCTTAAAACAGAGATGAGGAGGAATTTCTTCAGCCAGAGGGTGGTGAATCTGTGGAACTCTTTGCCGCAGAAGGCTGTGGAGGCCAAATCACTGAGTGTCTTTAAGACAGAGATAGATAGGTTCTTGATTAATAAGGGGATCAGGGGTTATGGGGAGAAGGCAGGAGAATGGGGATGAGAAAAATATCAGCCATGATTGAATGGTGGAGCAGACTCGATGGGCCGAGTGGCCTAATTCTGACCCTAAGTCTTGTGGTCCTGAACATAGCCCTGGTAGAGGGGCAGACGGTCGGGCGGATGGCTCCTGGTTCTGATATACTTGCCTCAGCCTTTCCCCAATTAGCATCAGCTGCTCTTAATCACAATTCGATCACGGACTCAATCGCCGCAGCATTGGCAACATTAACAATGGGGTTGGTGGGGCGTCATGTGGCGCAGTGGTTAGCACTGGGACTGCGGCGCTGAGGACCCGGGTTCGAATCCCGGCCCTGGGTCACTGTCCGCGTGGAGTTTGCACATTCTCCCCATGTCTGCGTGAGTTTCACCCCCACAAACCCAAAGATGTGCCAGTTAGGTGGATTGGCCGCGCTAAATTCCCCCTTAATTGGAATAAATATATAATTGGGTACTCAAATTTATTTTAAAGAACAATAGGTTTGGTGCGGGTAGATGGAGTTGAAGGGGAAGGGAGGGGGCTTGAGGGGCTGAATGGCCTACTCCTGTTTCAATGTATTCTTGTTCTGCCCCTTCCACGGGAAACCTGACACAATTCTTGACTGTTACAGGGCCAGCCGTGGGGAACCTCAGCGACGGTCATGATGTCAGGGGACAGCAGCAGCACCTGGTGAGTTCGACAACAGGACACAACCCGGGTCATGGGGAAAAATCCAGTGCCAGGAATATGAGCGTCAGGGCCCGATCCCCCACTCGCCTGATCTTTTCCCAACTTCTGATCCTCCTGTCCCTCATCCCCTACGGCTGCTAATCCCGGGATTCGGAAGACGCGAGCGATTGGCAACGAACGGTGAATGAGTACATCTCGTCGGAGCGGGAACCGCTTGCCATGGGGATAAACGGGAAATTGTCCGATTACATTCTGGACAGATGCAAGAACACCAAACTTCAAAGGCGGCAATAATTTGCGCCGCGCGAGAGAAGGCTTTCCCGATTGGACGACGAGTCAACGCTGATTGGCGAAGGCGTTGCCAAACACGGTGACAGGTGTGGCAATGACGGCGGTGATCGGTCTTGTGGCAATGCACTCCAGGAGGGCACTCAACTTTCATTGGCAAACTTTGTGTCACATTTTGCACTTTATTCCAGGGGCGATGGCAGGTCCCGCCTCTGATTTATTTATTTAATTTATTCAATTTACACCGCCTCAGAAAATGAGCCAAAATTCGGTTTCAGTGCGGCATTCCTTGTCTTCGCAATGATTTGTTTTAAGATTTCGCCTCTCCCTCACTCTCTTTCCACCCCCCTCCTATTTTCTTCTCCCTCTACCAACTCCCTTTCTCATCCTCTCTCTCTCTCTACCACCCCTCCCTATCTCTTTCCTTCTCTCTGTCTCCCGCCCCACCCCTCCTCCCTATCCCGCCCCATCAACCCCCAATCTTTCCCTCGCCATGGACAATCTCCCAAACGTTCGGGCAGACAATTCCTCCAGCTCACGGACATTTCGGGAAAAACAAATCTTCCTGTCCGAACAAATTTCTACTTGGGAAAAGCTTTTGCAATAAATTTTGTGGAAACCAATGTTGCTCTCGAGGTATCTGTACTGCACACTGCTCCTCTCAAATCGGCGTCAAAAACTATCTGCATTTACGTGGCACCGTTAAGATATTAAAATATCCCAAGGTGCTTCACAGTAGTGGGAACAAAGAGAATTTTGCAACAAACCACATGGGGAGATATGGGGGACAGGAGACTGAAAACTCGGCCAAAGAGTGGGCTTCAAGGAGTGTCTTAAAGGAAGACAGAGAGAGATAAAGAGGGCGAGAGAAAGAGAGGGAGGGAGAGAGGGCTTACATGTTGAGGCACGATCAATTGCACGAAGACTTGAGGTGGGTACAGCTGAGGGTTTATTGCTCTAAGATATGTGGCCTCTCACAGCAGCTGGCGAAATGGCTGCAGCATGGACGACACGCATATTTATACTCCGCCTACTGGGCGGAGCCAGCATGCAGGGACTACTAACGAACCTGTAGTACAGGTCCTACCATACATCACCTAATAGAGGTGCAACAGTGGTTTCGCACACAGGTTTAGGGAGGATATTCAAGAGCTTTGAGCCCCAGGCAACTGAAGGCACAGCAGCCAATGGCGCAGCGATGGGAATCGTGGATGCTCAAGAGGGCAGCACGGTAGCACAGTGGTTAGCACTGTTACTTCACAGCTCCAAGGTCCCAGGTTCGATTCCCGGCTTGGGTCACGGTCTGTGCGGAGTCTGCACGTTCTCCCCGTGTTTGCGTGGGTTGCCTCCGGGTGCTCCGGTTTCCTCCCACAAGGCCCGAAAGAAGTGCAGGTTAGGCGGATTGGACACGCTAAATTGCCCTTAGATTAGGTTGGGTTACTGGGTTATGGGAATAGGGTGGAGGTATGGGCTTAAGTAGGGTGCTCTTTCCAAGAGCCGATGCAGACTCGATGGGCCGAATGGCCACCTTCTGCTCTGTAAATTGTATGATAAGAGGCCGGAATCGGAGGAGCGCAGAGATCTCGGAGGGCTGCAGGGGCTGGAGGAGGTTACAGAGATAAGGGGGGGGGGGGGGGAGGGGCAGAGTGGGTGGGGGGGAGGAGGACGAGGAGGGATTTGAAAATGACGATGGGAATTGTGGGAATGGGGTGTTGCCGGGACGGGTGCCAATGTGGGAAAGCGGGTGACAGGCGTGGGTTAGGACACCAGGCAGAGATGTCTCGGGCGCGCTGAATGAGGGGCTGGGCAGGGGACCATTGGAATAGTCGAGTCGAGAGGTGACCAACTCACCGACGAAGGTGAGCTGGGATGGGTCGGAGCCGGGCGTCGTTACTGAGACAGAAACAGTTAGAATCGACACATCAGAAGATGCCGTCAAGACAGGGGGGGGGGGGGGAGATACAAACTGACCGAAAGAGAGGAACTGCAAAGCAAAATGAAAGAAATGGAACGAATGTGAAAAGAGGCAATCTTTCAATTTAAGATCTATGTGTCTAAATCTATTGGCAAATTCTAACGCTCGCGCAGTACACCGCTCTGGAGGGGGTGGGGCATCGCGAAAGGGGCGCCACCCCCAATTTGGTCGGGAACTCGGATTCTCTGGCTGGTTGCCGAACGCGATTTCAGCGTCAGCGATAGGAGAATCCCCGCCCCCTTTTTTCTCTCCGAGGGTCATTAATGGTCTTAATTCTGTCTCCCAGAGAGCAGGAGAGGCTCAGGGATGCTGGGGATATCCAAGGCCGCGTTAGGCTGATTTTTGATTGACGGGGGGGGGGGGGGGGGTTCGAGGGTTAATGGCAGACAGGCTGGGAAGTGGAAAGGCCGAAACCAGACCCGCCTCGCTCTTACTGAACAGCAGAGCAGCCTCGAGGGGCCGAATGGCCTCTGCCTGCTCCTATTCCTTCAGCCCTTCTGATTTATCCGCACTCATGCTTAATTTCTCCTTCTGGGGAGCGACGATAAGCCTGCCCCTTTAAGAACAAAACGCCTCAGGGATTAACACTGTCTGTTCAATTCCCCTTTAAAGCTTATCTGATTTCCGGGCACCCTGGGAAGACAAGAGTCAACAGGAAGAACTCGGAGCAGAATTGAGGGAGAGAATTCTGAAAATAACCAGGCAACGGATCAGAGGCTCTGAGGCCGAGGGGGTCGGGTGAGGAGGTTGACAGTCGCAGGGCTGGTAACGAGGTAGCTGGCTCCCAAAGGAATCCTCCCCCCTCTTCAAATGTACGACGTGATTATCCTGGGAGCTGGGATTAGTGGTGAGTTTGGAGCTACCTGTTTGTAGCACCAAGGCGCAGGTTAACGCGTTTCGGTTCTCTCCAGCCCAACGTGAATCCTCGTCAGGAGTCTTTTGTTACGTTCAGAGTCGACGCGGGGATTAAAGGGGAGGGAAGGCACTTTCCCTTTAAGGCTTTCTTCCTTGGCCAGGACAGGACGCTAACTCTCCACAACTGCACAGCCCCAGGGAGGAGGCGAGTGCAATGCTCAGCCGAGGCTGAAGGGAGAATTGTATTCAGTCCCCTCACAGAACGTGTCGGTCCGATAAACCGCCTCCTGCTTTTTATTCTCTTCTCCATCGGTGCACTGCCTCGGAAGCTGACCAGTCCCCTCCTCCACAAGCACTCAGTGTCCGAACACACTGACCCTCTGACCGTGCGGCACTCCCTCAGTACTGACCCTCTGACAGTGCGGCACTCCCTCAGTACTGACCCTCCGACAGTGGGGCACTCCCTCAGTACTGACCCTCTGACAGTGCGGCACTCCCTCAGTACTGACCCTCTGACAGTGCGGCACTCCCTCAGTACTGACCCTCTGACAGTGCGGCACTCCCCCAGTACTGACCCTCTGACAGTGCGGCACTCCCTCAGTACTGACCCTCTGACAGTGCGGCACTCCCTCAGTACTGACCCTCTGACAGTGCGGCACTCCCTCAGTACTGACCCTCTGACAGTGCTGCACTCCCTCAGTACTGACCCTCTGACAGCGCGGCACTCCCTCAGTACTGACTTTCTGACAGTGCGGCACTCCCTCAGTACTGACCCTCCGACAGCACGGCACTCCCTCGGTACTAACCCTCTGACAGTGCGGCACTCCCTCAGTACTGACCCTCTGACAGTGCGGCACTCCCTCAGTACTGACCCTCTGACAGTGCGGCACTCCCTCTGTACTGACCCTCTGACAGTGCGTCACTCCCTCAGTACTGACCCTCTGGCAGTGCGGCACTCCCTCAGTGCTGACCCTCTGACAGTGCGGCACTCCCTCAGTACTGACCCTCTGGCAGTGCGGCACTCCCTCAGTACTGACCCTCTGACAGTGCGGCACTCCCTCAGTACTGACCCTCTGACAGTGCGGCACTCCCTCAGTACTGACCCTCTGACAGTGCTGCACTCCCTCAGTACTGACCCTCTGACAGCGCGGCACTCCCTCAGTACTGACTTTCTGACAGTGCGGCACTCCCTCAGTACTGACCCTCCGACAGCGCGGCACTCCCTCGGTACTAACCCTCTGACAGTGCGGCACTCCCTCAGTACTGACCCTCTGACAGTGCGGCACTCCCTCAGTACTGACCCTCTGACAGTGCGGCACTCCCTCAGTACTGACCCTCTGACAGTGCGGCACTCCCTCAGTACTGACCCTCTGACAGTGAGGCACTCCCTCAGTACTGACCCTCTGACAGTGCGGCACTCCCTCAGTACTGACCCTCTGACAGTGCGTCACTCCCTCAGTACTGACCCTCTGGCAGTGCGGCACTCCCTCAGTGCTGACCCTCTGACAGTGCGGCACTCCCTCAGTACTGACCCTCTGGCAGTGCGGCACTCCCTCAGTGCTGACCCTCTGACAGTGCGGCACTCCCTCAGTACTGACCCTCTGACAGTGCAGCACACACGTGCACTCTTATACACACACAAACGCACACTCTCACGCGTAGACAAACAAACGCACTCTTTTACACACAAACATATAAACGCGCTCACAGAAACACACGCGTACACGTGCAAACAGAGACACATACAGAGACAGACATACACGTGCACACACACATAGGTGATCACGCACAATTTTTGTGATCAATATGCAAATTATTCTCTTTGTATAATTACACACATACAAGATACACTCTCACATACACACTCCGACACAAACACACCAACATGTAGATGCACACACAGACAACACACACACGTACAATCGCACAGACACGCACACACACATGTATTGACAGACACGCACACTCAGACATACACCCACAGACATGCAGACACTGACATGTGCACACAAACCCGTGGGTGCACACGTAGACACGCATACACAGACACACACACTCAGACACACACAGACACATGCACACACACGCAAACAGATGCACTCCGACACACACACACAATACACACACACAGTCAACACAGACAGACATGCACACACATACTCGCACACACAGACACACACACACACACAGACATGTACACACATACACACGCACACAGACAGGCACACAGATGCACACAGACACACACTCAGACACACGCACACACAGGCAACACACAGACACGCACACATGACACAAACCCGGTATTTGCGTGATCAACGTGCAAACCTTCGCCTGAAACGTCATTGAGGCCTCAACGGGAGGTTTGAGGCCTAATTCCCGGAGGGTTGCTGTAAGGAGGATGTGATGCCCTTGGGGAAAGTATCGAAGAGAGTGACCCGAGCGATTCCTGAGCTAAGGAACGACACAGAGCGAGCGGAGGAGCTGGGCTTCTCCTTCGAGCAGGGAATGTACAGAGGAGATGACTTGGTGGCCTTGAAATCACAAAGGGATTGGGTCAGTTCAATGAGGAAAACACTCTGCGACGTCGGCAGCCGACGCCAAGATGGCGGTAGATTGAAAGGTGAAGAACCAGAGGCAACAAGGGAAACCTGCTCTCCTCAGCAAGCGGTCAGGATCAGGAATGCGCTGCCTGAGAGTCTGGTGGGGGCAGATTCAGTCGAGGATTTCAAAAAGGATTATTGCAAAATTGCCGAGCTACAGTGTGGTAGTCACAATTGTTGTATTATATTGTAGATACTGCACTGCATACGAGGGTATTACGGTAAGGCCCCTGTACTACAGGTACGGGGGTAGATCCCTGCCTGCTGGCTCCGCCCAGTAGGCGGAGTATAAATGTGTGTGCTCACCGAGCTGCAGCCATTTCGGCAGCAGCTGTAGGAGGCCACACATCTCTGCGTAATAAAGCCTCGATTACTCTCGCCTCTTGTCTCTTCGTAATTGATACTGCATCATACAGGCGAGAGGACGGACTGGGGTGGGGGGAGGGGGTACGGGGGGGGGGGCGTGAGGGGGGCGAAAGCTAGGGGGGGGGCAAGACTGGGGGGTGCAGGTTACGGACACCGCTAGCTGGGCCGATGTTAATTACCCCGCCCTAACTGCCCTTGAGGAAATGGTGGCGAGCGGGGCAGGTTGAGTGGCTCTCACAGAGGGCCAGCAGGGAGTCGATGGGCCGAATGGCCTCCCTCCATGCTGTCACCGTTCCCCGATTCTACGTTAAGCAGTCAGCACGTGGTTGGGGGTGGGGGGAAGTGGGGGGGGCGGGGGGGTTTAACATCCCGCCCTCTGGGCCCAGCCAGGGTGGGCCCCAGCCACTTCAAAATGCCATTTCCCCTTTAAAAAACAGGCCTCCTGCCAGTCCACACAGTGCATTGCCTCCATCTGCTGGCGGGAGGCAGGACTGCGAGCAGCACCTGTTCCTGCCAGTGTTGGAGCGAAGGTGAACGATTCCCGCCCCCTGCCCCACCTCACCTGCTGGAGACAATCCTGCCTCTGTTCGCCTGTCAAACTCCTTCGTTAAAGATTTCAAACAGGTTCCTCCCCCTCTCTCTCTCTCCCAGAGAATAGAGCCACAGTTTGATCAATCATACCCTGATCTCATTTCTGATGTCATTTGAGTGAATTCGTTCTTTGCATTTTCTGTGGTTTATTCTTTCGATAGTGCAGAGGCCAAAAGTGTACACAGTACCCCAAATGTGGCCTGGTGAATCTTGAATCAACGTTTCAGGTGAGCGCCCTGCCAAGGTGGTGGTACAGTTGTATTATCGCTGGACCCAACAATGTCCCCTTTAGGGAAGGAAATAAAATGACCTTGAGGAGGGCATAGAAGGATGGGTGAGTAAATTTGCAGACGACACTAAAGTCGGTGGAGTTGTGGACTGTGCGGACGGATGTTACAAGTTACAGAGGGACATAGATAAGCTGCAGCGCTGGGCTGAGAGGTGGCAAATGGAGTTTAATGCAGAAAAGTGTGAGGTGGTTCATTTTGGAAGGAATAACAGGAAGACAGAGTACTGGGCTAATGGTAAGATTCCTGGCAGTGTGAATGAGCAGAGAGATCTCGGTGTCCATGTACAAAGATCCCTGAAAGTTGCCACCCAGGTTGAGAGGGTTGTTAAGAAGGCGTACGGTGTGTTAGCTTTTATTGGTAGAGGGATTGAGTTTCGGAGCCATGAGGTCACGTTGCAGCTATACAACACTCTGGTGCGGCCGCATTTGGAGTATTGCGTGCAATTCTGGTCGCCGCATTATAGGAAGGATGTGGAAGCATTGGAAAGGGTGCAGAGGAGATTTACCAGAATGTTGACTGGTATGGAGGGAAGATCTTATGAGGAAAGGCTGAGGGACTTGAGGCTGTTTTCGTTAGAGAGAAGAAGGTTAAGAGGTGACTTAATTGAGGCACACAAGATGATCAGAGGATTGGATAGGGTGGACAGTGAGAGCCTTTTTCCTCGGATGGTGATGTCTAGCACGAGGGGACATAGCTTTAAATTGAGTGGGGATAGATATAAGACAGATGTCAGAGGTGGGTTCTTTACTCAGAGAGTAGTAAGGGCGTGGAATGCCCTGTCTGCAACAGTATTGGACTCGCCAACACTAAGAGCATTCAAATGGTCATTGGATAGACATATGGACGATAAGGGAACAGTGTAGATGGGCTTTAGAGTAGTTTCATAGGTCGGCGCAACATCGAGGGCCAAAGGGCCTGTACTGCGCTGTTATGTTCTATGTTCTAAATCTGCCGTCCTTACCCCGGTCTGGCCTACATGTGACTACAGACCCCACATAGACAGTGTGGATGGCCCTTAACCATCCTCCAAAATGGCCGCTCAGTGCGGGGGTCAATGAGGGGCGGCCAGCAAGTGTTGGGTCTTGTCCAGCGACGCCCACGTCCCGCGATTAATCCCTCTGTGTCTGGGATTTGAAATGTCAAAGGGCCTCACCAACTCGCGCAGCTCCTAAAGGATTCGGGAATCTGTACCCTTTCGCCCCCATCGGCCTTCTCGCCCTCCGCATTAATGTTTTTGTTGTCACCGGTCGGCCTTTGACCTCTGGCCCTGTCTTTTCCAGGGCTCGCGGCTGCGAGGCTCCTCCATCAGACAGGACTCAATGTCTTGGTGCTGGAAGCCAGGGACCGGGTGGGAGGACGCACCCACACCTTACACGTAAGGACGTTATCTGATATACAGCGCGGGGGGCAGTGGAGCCGGGCGGGGGGGGGGGGGGGGGGGGGGGGGGGGGGGGGGGGGGGTCGGTATTCACATTATGGTGCTCATCCCGTGACACCGCCTGAAGGAAATAACAGTAAACCAGAGAAAAAAAATGATTGGTCCGAACCGATTTTATTCTAGGCCACCGAGCAGTCCCAGGACAGGTACAGCACAGGGTTAGATACAGATTAAAGCACCCTCTACATTCTCATTAGAGCGGAGAAGGATGAGGGGCGACTTGATAGAGGTTTATAAGATGATCAGGGGAATAGATAGAGTAGACAGTCAGAGACTTTTTCCCCGGGTGGAACACACCATTACAAGGGGACATAAATTTAAGGTGAAAGGTGGAAGATATAGGAGGGATATCAGAGGTAGGTTCTTTACCCAGAGAGTAGTGGGGGCATGGAATGCACTGCCTGTGGAAGTAGTTGAGTCGGAAACATTAGGGACCTTCAAGCAGCTATTGGATAGGTACATGGATTACGGTAAAATGATATAGTGTAGATTTATTTGTTCTTAAGGGCAGCACGGTAGCATTGTGGATAGCACAATTGCTTCACAGCTCCAGGGTCCCAGGTTCGATTCCGGCTTAGGTCATTGTCTGTGCGGAGTCTGCACGTCCTCCCCGTGTCTGCGTGGGTTTCCTCCGGGTGCTCCGGTTTCCTCCCACAGTCCAAAGATGTGCGGGTTAGGTGAATTGGCCAATGATAAATTGCCCTTAATGTCCAAATTGCCATTGGTGTTGGGTGGAGGTGTTGAGTTTGGGTATGGTGCTCTTTCCAAGAGCCGGTGCAGACTCAAAGGGCCGAATGGCCTCCTTCTGCACTGTAAATTCAATGATAATCTATGATTAATCTAGGACAAAGGTTCGGCACAACATCGTGGGCCGAAGGGCCTGTTCTGTGCTGTATTTTCTATGTTCTATGTTCTACGTACACTGTCCCCATCAAACACTCCCAGGACAGGTACAGCACGGGGTTAGATACAGAGTAAAGCTCCCTCTACACTGTCCCCATCAAACACTCCCAGGACAGGTACAGCACGGGGTTAGATACAGAATAAAGCTCCCTCTACACTGTCCCCATCAAACACTCCCAGGACAGGTACAGCACGGGGTTAGATACAGAGTAAAGCTCCCTCTACACTGTCCCCATCAAACACTCCCAGGACAGGTACAGCACGGGGTTAGATAGAGAGTAAAGCTCCCTCTACACTGTCCCCATCAAACACTCCCAGGACAGGTACAACACGGGGTTAGATGCAGAGTAAAGCTCCCTCTACACTGTCCCCATCAAACACTCACAGGACAGGTACAGCAGGGGGCTAGATACAGAGTAAAGCTCCCTCTACACTGTCCCCATCAAACACTCCCAGGACAAGTACAGCACGGGGTTAGATACAGAGTAAACTCCCTCTACACTGTCCCCATCAAACACTCCCAGGACAGGTACAACACGGGGTTAGATGCAGAGTAAAGCTCCCTCTACACTGTCCCCATCAAACACTCACAGGACAGGTACAGCACGGGGTTAGATACAGAGTAAAGCTCCCCCTACACTGTCCCCAACAAACACTCCCAGGACAGGTACAGCACGGGGTTAGATACAGAGTAAAGCTCCCCCTACACTGTCCCCATCAAACACTCCCAGGACAGGTACAGCACGGGGTTAGATACAGAGTAAAGCTCCCTCTACACTGTCCCCATCAAACACTCCCAGGACAGCTACAACACGGGGTTAGATGCAGAGTAAAGCTCCCTCTACACTGTCCCCATCAAACACTCACAGGACAGGTACAGCACGGGGCTAGATACAGAGTAAAGCCATCTCTACACTGTCCCCATCAAACACTCACAGGACAGGTACAGCACGGGGTTAGATACAGAGTAAAGCTCCCTCTACACTGTCCCCATCAAACACTCCCAGGACAGGTACAGCACGGGGCTAGATACAGAGCAAAGCTCCCTCTACACAGTCTCCATCAAACACTCCGAGAACAGGTACAGCACGGTGTTAGATACAGAGTAAAGCTCCCTCTACACTGTCCCCATCAAACACTCCCAGGACACGAACAGCACGGGGTTAGATGCAGAGTAAAGCTCCCTCTACACTGTCCCCATCAAACACCCACAGGACAGGTACAGCACGGGGCTAGATACAGAGTAAAGCTCCCTCTACACTGTCCCCATCAAACACTCCCAGGACAAGTACAGCACGGGGTTAGATACAGAGTAAACTCCCTCTACACTGTCCCCATCAAACACTCCCAGGACAGGTACAACACAGGGTTAGATGCAGAGTAAAGCTCCCTCTACACTGTCCCCATCAAACACTCACAGGACAGGTACAGCACGGGGTTAGATACAGAGTAAAGCTCCCTCTACACTGTCCCCATCAAACACTCCCAGGACAGGTACAGCACGGGGTTAGATTCAGAGTAAAGCTCCCCCTACACTGTCCCCATCAAACACTCCCAGGACAGGTACAACACGGGGTTAGATGCAGAGTAAAGCTCCCTCTACACTGTCCCCATCAAACACTCACAGGACAGGTACAGCACGGGGCTAGATACAGAGTAAAGCTCCCTCTACACTGTCCCCATCAAACACTCACAGGACAGGTACAGCACGGGGTTAGTTACAGAGTAAAGCTCCCTCTACACTGTCCCCATCAAACACTCCCAGGACAGGTACAGCACGGGGCTAGATACAGAGCAAAGCTCCCTCTACACTGTCTCCATCAAACACTCCGAGGACAGGTGCAGCACGGGGTTAGATACAGAGTAAAGCTACCTCTACACTGTCCCCATCAAACACTCCCAGGACACGAACAGCACGGAGTTAGATACAGAGTAAAGCTCTCTCTGCACTGTCCCCATCAAACACTCCCAGGACAGGTACAGCATGGGGTTAGATACAGAGTAGAGCTCACTCTACACTGCCCCCATCAAACACTCCCAGGACAGGTACAGCACGGGATTAGGTACAGAGTAAAGCTCCCTCTACACTGTCCCCATCAAACACTCCCAGGACAGGGACAGCACGGGGTTAGATACAGAGTAAAGCTCCCACTACACTGTCCCCATCAAACACTCCCAGGACAGGTACAGCATGGGGTTAGATACAGAGTAGAGCTCACTCTACACTGCCCCCATCAAACACTCCCAGGACAGGTACAGCACGGGGTTAGGTACAGAGTAAAGCTCTCTCTACACTGTCCCCATCAAACACTCCCAGGACAGGTACAGCACGGTGTTAGATACAGAGTAAAGCTCCCTCTACACTGTCCCCATCAAACACTCCCAGGGCAGGTACAGCACGGGGCTAGATACAGAGCAAAGCTCCCTCTACACTGTCTCCATCAAACACTCCCAGGACAGGGACAGCACTGGGTTAGATACAGAGTAAAGCTCCCACGACACTGTCCCCATCAAACACTCCCAGGACAGGTACAGCATGGGGTTAGATACAGAGTAGAGCTCCCTCTACCCTGTCCCCATCAAACACTCCCAGGACAGCGAAAGCACGGGGTTAGATATAGAGTAAAGCTCCCTCTACACTGTCCCCATCAAACACTCCCAGGACATGTACAGCACGGGGTTAGGTACAGAGTAAAGCTCTCTCTACACTGTCCCCATCATACACTCCCAGGACAGGTACAGCACGGGGTTAGGTACAGAGTAAAGCTCCCTCTACACTGTCCCCATCAAACACTCCCAGGACAGATACAGCACAGGGTTAGATACAGAGTAAAGCTCCCTCTACACTGTCCCCATCAAACACTCACAGGACAGGTACAGCAAGGGGTGAGATACAGAGTAAAGCTCCCTCTACACTGTCCCCATCAAACACTCCCAGGACAGGTACAGCACAGGGTTAGATACAGAGTAAAGCTCCCTCTACACTGTCCCCATCATACACTCGCAGGGCAGGTACAGCATGGGGTTAGATCCAGAGTAAAACTCCCTCTACACTGTCCCCGTCAAACACTCCCAGGACAGGTACAGCACGGGGTTAGATACAGAGTGTAGCGCACAAAGACTCACGAGAGACGAATAGAGATGAAGTCGATGAGGCTTTATTAAGCGTGACTTGTTCCCCGCAGTTCAGTAACAGACTGGCCTGCGGGGGAGAACTCCTGGTTCTTATACTCCGCCTTCGGGGCGGAGCTAGAGGTCAACTGCCAACCAGGACCCGGGATCTGTCAGCCAATGACATCACGGCTTCACAGTCCCACATGACCCCTAATGCATACTACCACATTCACCCCTTGTTAAAAATGAGCCCGGCGGGGTGGTGCTTCGCATGGTGGTAAGGGTTTACACGGCTGGTGAAAATCGGGGTCATGTGGGACTGTGAAGCCATGATGCTGTTGGTCGACAGATCCTGGGTCCTGGTTGGCTGTTGATCCCTAGCTCCGCCCTGAAGGTGGAGTATAAGAACCTGGGCTTCTCTCCGCAGCTCCAGTCTGTTGCTGAACTGCTGGGAACAAGTCACGCTTAATAAAGCCTCATCGACTTCATCTCTATTCGTCTCTCGTAAGTCATTGTGCGCTACACAGTGTAGAGGGAGCTTTACTCTGTATCTAACCCCGTGCTGTACCTGTCCTGGGAGTGTTTCATGGGGACAGTGTAGAGGGAGCTAGCTTTACTCTGTATCTCACCCGTCAGGTAATGCCTCCAATGTCGCACAGCTTCCACTATGGCTTGGGCTTCCTTTTCCACTGAGGAGTGGCGGATTTCTGAGGCGTGGAGGGTTCGGGAGAAGAAGGCCACGGGTCTGCCCGCTTGGTTAAGGGTGGCCCCTAGAGCTACATCGGAGGCGTCGCTCTCGACCTGGAAGGGGAGGGACTCGTCAATGGCGCACATCGTGGCCTTTGCGATGTCCGCTTTGATGCGGCTGAAGGCCTGGCAAGCCTCTGTCGACAGAGGGAAGGTCGTGGTCTGTATTAGGGGGCGGGCCTTGTCTGCGTACTGGGGGACCCACTGGGCGTAATATGAAAAGAACCCCAGGCATCGTTTCAGGGCTTTGGAGCAGTGGGGAAGGGGAAATTCCATAAGGGGGCGCATGCGTTCGGGGTCGGGGCCTATTATCCCATTGCGCACTACGTATCCCAGGATGGCTAGCCGGTTTGTGCTTAACACGCACTTGTCCTCGTTGTATGTGAGGTTCAAGGCGTTTGCGGTCTGGAGGAATTTTTGGAGGTTGGCGTCGTGGTCCTGCTGATCGTGGCCGCAGATGGTTACGTTGTCGAGATACGGGAACGTGGCCTGTAACCCGTGTTGATCAACCATTCGGTCCATCTCCCGTTGGAAGACCGAGACCCCATTCGTGACGCCAAATGGGACCATTAGGAAGTGGTATAGTCGCCCATCTGCCTCGAAGGCTGTGTACTTGCGGTCACTTGGGCGGATGGGGAGCTGGTGATAGGCGGACTTGAGGTCCACGGTGGAGAAGACCTTATATTGGGCAATCCGATTTACCATGTCGGATATGCGGGGGAGAGGGTACGCATCTAGCTGTGTGTACCTGTTGATGGTCTGACTGTAGTCTATGACCATCCTTTGCTTCTCCCCGGTCTTTACTACTACCACCTGTGCTCTCCAGGGACTATTGCTGGCCCGGATTATGCCTTCCTTCAGCAACCGCTGGACTTCGGACCGGATAAATGTCCGGTCCTGGGCGCTGTACCGTCTGCTCCTCGTGGCGACGGGTTTGCAATCCGGGGTGAGGTTTGCAAACAAGGATGGCGGTTCAACTTTGAGGGTTGCGAGGCCGCAGATAGTGAGTGGGGGTATTGGGCCGCCGAATTGAAACGTTAGGCTCTGCAGGTTGCACTGGAAATCTAATCCCAGTAATGTGGGCGCACAGAGTTGGGGAAGGACGTAGAGCCTGTAGTTTTTAAACTCCCTTCCTTGCACCGTTAGGGTCACTATGCAGAAGCCTTTGATCTCTACGGAGTGGGATCCTGCAGCTAGGGAAATCTTTTGCGTACTGGGACGGATGGTCAAAAAACAGCGTCTTACCGTGTCGGGGTGGATGAAGCTTTCGGTGCTCCCGGAGTCGATCAGGCATGGTGTCTCGTGTCCGTTGATCAGCACCGTTGTTGTCGTCGTCTGGAGCATCCGGGGCCGTGCTTGATCCAGCGTCACCGAGGCCAGGTGTGGTCGTAGTGTCTCAGCGTCTTCTTCAGACCCCGTGGAGCCGTCGATGCTGGGGTCCATTGTTGTCATCCAAGATGGCGGCATCCATGAATCGCACGTGGCCGGGAGTGGACAAAATGGCCGCCCCCACCGATCGCACATGGTCGGGGGTGGACAAAATGGCCGCCCCCATGCATCGCACATGGCTGGGGGTCACAAGATGGCGGCGCCCATCCTCCTCTCGTGGTGGCTGGGACCCAAAATGGCGGCGCCCGCGGGTCGCACATGGGGCGCTGGGGGGGGGGGTTGGGGAGCGTTTGGGATGCGCTGGACTCTTTCTTCTCCGGGGACAGCGGCGACCCCCCGGGACCGGCACACAGCCGCGAAATGGCCCTTTTTCCCGCAGCTCTTGCAAGTTGCTGCACGGGCCGGGCAGCGCTGCCGGGGGTGTTTCGCCTGCCCGCAGAAATAGCAGCGGGCTCCCCCGGGATGGTCTGGCGTCTTAACCGCACAAGCCTGTGAGGGAGGGGGGGGAAGGGGGTTTGTCGCGACGGGGGTCCACGGAGCCCAAGGGGCTGCCGCGCGGTCGGGGCCGTAGGCGCGGGCGTTTTGCGAGGCCGCATCTAGGGAAGCTGCAATGGCCCGTGCCTCTAAGAGTCCCAGCGACTCTTTTTCTAAAAGTCTTTGGCGGATTTAGGGAGAGTTCATACCTGCCACAAACGCATCGCGAATTAATATGTCCGTGTGTTCCGTCGCGTTTACCGGCGGGCAGCCGCAGCCCCGTCTCAAAATTAGAAGCGCGGCGTAGAACTCTTCTAGCGATTCTCCGGGACTTTGCCGTCTCGTTGCGAGTTGGTAGCGTGCGTAGACCTGGTTCACTGGGCGAACGTAGACGCTCTTTAGTGCTGCGAGCGCCGTCGGGAAATCCTCTGCATCTTCTATGAGGGGGGTAAATTTCCGGGCTTACCCTTGAGTGCAGGACCTGTAGTTTCTGGTCTTCTGTGATCCGGCCGGGGGCCGTTCGGAGGTAGCCTTCGAAACAAGTCTGCCAGTGCTTAAAAACTGCTGCCGCGTTCACTGCGTGGGGGCTGGTCCGCAGGCATTCCAGGGCGATCCTGAGCTCCATAGTCCTTTAAGCACGCTTAATAAATTGTAGCGCACAATGACTTACGAGAGAGACGAATAGAGATGAAGTCGATGAGGCTTTATTAAGCGTGACTTGTTCCCAGCAGTTCAGCAACAGACTGGAGCTGCGGGGAGAAGCCCAGGTTCTTATACTCCGCCTTCAGGGCGGAGCTAGGGGGCAACAGCCAACCAGGACCCGGGATCTGTCGGCCAACAGCGTCACGGCTTCACAGTCCCACATGACCCCTAATGCATACTACCACACACTGTCCCCATCAAACACTCCCAGGACAGGTACAGCACGGGGTTAGATACAGAGTAAAGCTCCCTCTACACTGTCCCCATCAAACCCTCTCAGGACAGGTACAGCACAGGGTTAGATACAGAGTAAAGCTCCCTCTGTCCCCATCAAACACTCCCAGGACAGGTACAGCACGGGGTTAGGTACAGAGTAAAGCTCCCTCTACACTGTCCCCATCAAACACTCCCAGGACAGGTACAGCACAGGGTTAGATACAGAGTAAAGCTCCCTCTACACTGTCCCCATCAAACACTCCCAGGACAGGTACAGCACGGGGTTAGATACAGAGTAAAGCTCCCTCTACACTGTCCCCATCAAACACTCCCAGGACAGGTACAGCACGGGGTTAGATACAGAGTAAAGCTCCCTCTACACTGTCCCCATCAAACACTCCCAGGACAGGTACAGCACGGGGTTAGATACAGAGTAAAGCTCCCTCTACACTGTCCCCATCAAACACTCCCAGGACAGGTACAGCACAGGGTTAGATACAGAGTAAAGCTCCCTCTGCACTGCCCCCATCAAACACTCCCAGGACAGGTACAGCACGGGGTTAGATACAGAGTAAAGCTCCCTCTACACTGTCCCCATCAAACACTCCCAGGACAGATACAGCACGGGGTTAGATACAGAGTAAAGCTCCCTCTACACTGTCCCCATCAAACAATCCCAGGACAGGTACAGCACGGGGTTAGATACAGAGTAAAGCTCCCTCTACACTGTCCCCATCAAACAATCCCAGGACAGGTACAGCACGGGGTTAGATACAGAGTAAAGCTCCCTCTACACTGTCCCCATCAAACAATCCCAGGACAGGTACAGCACGGGGTTAGATACAGAGTAAAGCTCCCTCTACACTGTCCCCATCAAACAATCCCAGGACAGGTACAGCATGGGGTTAGATACAGAGTAAAGCTCAGCTGTTTATCCAATATTCACACAGCACAGTAATAAATGAATGATCTGGGTCATGACCGAATTGTTGTGCGTTTGAGCTCGCTCTGTGCTAATTGGCTGCTGCGTCTCATACAAAACAACGATGACTGTTCGACATTGGCTGGAATGCTCTGAGAGTAATTGTGAAATATCCTCTTGAAACGGCAGACATTGGAGATGTGACCTTACAGACATTTAGACCCTGCCAAGTCTGATTGAGCAAGATTCATATCGGGCCAAACCACAGACTGATCTCAAAACGGGCAGAAAGATTAAGCACAGGAAATGTCCACACAGCCCAAGCGGGGTAATTATTTACTTCTGCTGACATTTCAAACAAGAGTTTATTTTTACTCCAGCACATGGGAGTGAATTATGCTTGAAATCATAAGTTGTGTTTTGTCTCCAATTCAACTCAATCCTGCCTTTGGTCAGCCGCTTGTTGCCAAATAATTGTTTTTGTTCCTTTGCATGTTCCTTGTTCAAAGTTTAACCTCAGCTGTGTCTGTCCCCTTACTCAGCGTTTGGTGTGAGGATTCCCACACCAGAGACAGTTTCGGCTGAGACTCGAGTGCAGTACTGAGGGAGTGCCGCACTGTCAGAGGGTCAGTACTGAGGGAGTGCTGCACTGTCAGAGGGTCAGTACTGAGGGAGTGCCGCACTGTCAGAGGGTCAGTACTGAGGGAGAGCCGCACTGTCAGAGGGTCAGTACTGAGGGAGTGCCGCACTGTCAGAGGGTCAGTACTGAGGGAGTGCCGCACTGTCAGAGGGTCAGTACTGAGGGAGTGCTGCACTGTCAGAGGGTCAGTACTGAGGGAGTGCTGCACTGTCAGAGGATCAGTACTGAGGGAGTGCCGCACTGTCAGAGGGTCAGTACTGAGGGAGTGCCGCACTGTCAGAGGGTCAGTACTGAGGGAGTGTCGCACTGTCAGAGGATCAGTACTGAGGGAGTGCCGCACTGTCAGAGGGTCAGTACTGAGGGAGTGCCGCACTGTCAGAGGGTCAGTACTGAGGGAGTGCTGCACTGTCAGAGGGTCAGTACTGAGGGAGTGCTGCACTGTCAGAGGGTCAGTACTGAGGGAGTGCCGCACTGTCAGAGGGTCAGTACTGAGGGAGTGCCGCACTGTCAGAGGGTCAGTACTGAGGGAGGGCTGCACTGTGAGAGGGTCAGTACTGAGGGAGTGCCGCACTGTCAGAGGGTCAGTACTGAGGGAGAGCCGCACTGTCAGAGGGTCAGTACTGAGGGAGTGCCGCACTGTCAGAGGGTCAGTACTGAGGGAGTGCCGCACTGTCAGAGGGTCAGTACTGAGGGAGTGCCGCACTGTCAGAGGATCAGCACTGAGGGAGTGCCGCACTGTCAGAGGGTCAGTACTGAGGGAGTGCCGTACCGTCAGAGGGTCAGTACTGAGGGAGTGCTGCACTGTCAGAGGGTCAGACTGAGGGAGTGCCGCACTGTCGGAGGGTCAGTACTGAAGGAGTGCTGCACTGTCAGAGGGTCAGTACTGAGGGAGTGCCGCACTGTCGGAGGGTCAGTACTGAGGGAGTGCTGCACTGTCAGAGGGTCAGACTGAAGGAGTGCCGCACTGTCAGAGGGTCAGTACTGAGGGAGTGCTGCACTGTCAGAGGGTCAGTACTGAGGGAGTGCCGCACTGACAGAGGGTCAGTACTGAGGGTGTGCCGCACTGACGGAGGGTCAGGACTGAGAGAGTGTCGCTCTGACAGAGGGTCAGTACTGAGGGAGTGCCGCACTGCCAGAGGGTCAGTACTGAGGGAGTGCAGCACTGTGAGAGTGTCAGTACTGAGGGAGCGCTGCACTGTCAGAGGGTCAGTACTGAGGGAGTGCTGCACTGTGAGAGGGTCAGTACTGATTGAGTGCCGCACTGTCAGAGGGTCAGTGCTGAGGGAGTGCCGCACTGTCAGCGGGTCACTACTGAGGGATTGCTGCACTGTCAGAGGGTCAGGATTGAAGGAGTGCCGCACTGTCAGAGGGTCAGTACTGAGGGAGTGCCGCACTGTCAGAGGGTCAGTACTGAGGGAGTGCCGCACTGTCAGAGGGTCAGTACTGAGGGAGTGCCGCACTGTCAGAGCGTTAGTACTGAGGGAGTGACGCACTGTCAGAGGGTCAGTACTGAGGGAGTGCCGCACTGTCAGAGGGTCAGTACTGAGGGAGTGCTGCACTGTCAGAGGGTCAGTACTGAGGGAGCGCTGCACTGTCAGAGGGTCAGTACTGAGGGAGTGCCGCACTGTCAGAGGGTCAGTACTGAGGGAGTGCCGCACTGTCAGAGTCTCAGTACTGAAGGAGTGCCGCACTGTCAGAGGGTCAGTACTGAGGGAGTGCCGCACTGTCAGAGGGTCAGTACTGAGGGAGTGCCGCACTGTCAGAGGGTCAGTACTGAGGGAGTGCCGCACTGTCAGAGGGTCAGTACTGAGGGAGTGCTACACTGTCAGAGGTCAGTACTGAGAGAGTGCCGCACTGTCAGAGGGTCAGTACTGAGGGAATGCCGCACTGTCAGAGGGCCAGTACTGAGGGAGTGCCGCACTGTCAGAGGGTCAGTACTGAGGGAGTGCCACACTGTCAGAGGGTCAGTACTGAGGGAGTGCCGCACTGTCAGAGGGTCAGTACTGAGGGAGTGCTGTTGATCTCCTATTTTCTTTTTCTGTCAGTCTGGCCTCAATAAAAGTTGAGACGGATTCGCACGTAAACAGAAGTTATTTATTTAGCTTGCAAGCTTTATCATCTTACAGAATGTAACAGGACGTCCTGCCTCTTACACTCCAGAAAACGACTGAACTAACAGACAAAGGAATCTCTGCAAAATCAGTTCAAATGGTATCAAGTTTCACATACTCGACGGACATAGGTCAGCCTAGGTCCCTCCTGACCTGTTTAATCCATTCTGATTGGCTCACTTCCAATCCCTTTCTCTGGCCCCTATCAATGCATCCTCACTCTTATAGACACACCTCTTCCTGCTTTTTCCATGCGGTCCCAAATTCCTTTGTCCCTAACTGCAAAAATCAAAGTGGCTTATTTCTACATTACATTAACTAGTATCTCTAAAGTAACTATTTTATATCACATTCGTCATTCCCTCCTTTTATCATTCCATGATAACCGAACTATCCAATCTATAGCTACGGTTCCTCATCTAAAAAGATTCGTCGCTGCATTTCCAATTCCTGTCTTAGCCCCCCTTCATCTGCTTCACCCTCATGGATTTTAACAATTAAATTTTTTTGGCCGGTGATTGGGGCGGTGATCTGATCCAGTGCACCCAGCATTCTACCCATCACACATTTAAGGATGGCCAGGCCCACAAAGATGCAGCCGATAGCTACCACTAGATACATGGCCATATTTATCAACCAGTCCTTCCATCCCCCAAATCCCCAGTTACCCCAAGAGCCAGGATCCTGCATCCCGTCCAAGTGATCCCGTATGCGATCCATAAATTTAGTGATGTTAGCGGTCAAGTCCTGAACACCCATGATACACTTGCCCTGTACTATGGCGCATACCCCACCCTCACGGGCCAGAAGATAGTCAAGAGCATACCGGTTCTGCATTGCAAACAACCGTAGCTGAGACAACTCCTTAGTTATTGCCCCGAGGGCTCCCAAGGTTTACTACCCGTGTTTTCCTCAGTTTGGCCTTTAACTAACTTAAGTGTATCTCCCGGTAACCTACGTTCTAGCTGTACTTCCCTTCTCATACGCCCCATCCTCTCTCTAGTCCCTTTCACTTCCTCATAGCCTCTTCCTACGCTCTTCTGACAGCCTGATATTACCTTTCTTGCACCACTCTTAACACATCCAAAATCGAATTTACATGTATTCCAAAAACAAGGCAATGTCCATATAATGTTCCCTTCCCATCGCCGGGACCGGTGCAGCTGCTTCATGACTCCCGCATTCTCCTTAACTGTGATGACCTTCCATGAGTCGATACCATGTCCTCGTATATGGGGGCAGTGAAGAACATCACCTGTGCATAGGTGATGTATCCTTGTAGATTGGTTGGGGCTACACAGATACATAATATTCCCCTTTTCCATGTCCATCGCCAATAACACGCCAAGCGAAGTGAGGCCAAATATCAGACAGACGATGCGTAGCCACTCCATCATGCTCCACACCTGTAAAATAGCACTGGAGAAGGGAGGCAGGTTAGTATCCGACCTTTTACAGTAGTGGAGATGGACTCAATGTACAGTGATGTAGGTGCACCCAAGCACTTTGCCCCTCCACTTTAACTGCTGTGGGGGTGGCAAGGAGAACTTGGAAGGGCCCGTCCCATCGCGGCTCCGACCCCTTCCTAGTCCAATTTTTTGACCATTACATAACTACCGGGCTGGACTGAAAGTGAGCTAGGTACTGGGGGCAATGGCTGGTGAGCCGCGCGGACCTGGCCATGGAGTTCCTTGAGCACTTGCGTAAGGGCCAGAACATAGTTGGTCATTTCCTCAGTCATCTGATGAAACTGAACCCGTCTGGGAACCTGCAGGCTCCAAGGAGTTCTAAGAGGCCTGCCATAAAGAATCTCGGCGGGAGAAAGTCGGACCGGTCCCGCAGGTGTAACCCGCAGCTGGAAGAGGGCAACGGGGAGCAACTTAAGCCATGTCAGTCCCGTGTCTGCTCTTAATTTAGCCAATTTAGTTTTGAGGGTCTGATTGTGTCTTTCAACCACCCCGGCTGCCTGCGGTCTGTAAGCACAGTGTAACTGTTGGCGTATGCCCAACTGGGAGCAAAACTCCTTGTTAATTTGTCCAATAAAATGAGGCCCATTATCAGAACTTAACTGAGCTGGTATACCGTACCGGGGAATGATTTCCCTCATCAAGACTTTAACCACAGTAGCAGCTTTACTATAGATAGTCGGATACACCTCAACCCATCTGCTGAACACATCCACAATGACCAAAACATATTTATAACATTGACACCTTTCCAACTCAATGTAATCCATTTGGAGCGTCTCAAAGGGACCACTGGGCAACGGGGTTTGCCCCTTCCCACAAGGGATACCTTTTCCGGTGTTATATTGCTGACAAATCAAACACCGATTACTGATACTTTGGGCCAACCCCTGCATTTTAGGGTGCCACCAAGTGTCCAGCAACAAATCACTAGTCCCCCGAGCCCCACAATGAGTTGCAAAGTGTACACATTCGATGACCCATAAAGCCAGCACATCAGACATACAAGTGGAAACAGAATCATATGTACAACCTAACCGTTTCCACATTTGTTTATCACTCTCAGGAGCGTCCTCCTGTAACCTTATGACGTCTTGGATGGTTGGCATTGGCTTGTCAGAAGCAGACACATTCATAGTAGATCGTTTAGTCTGACTTAACATTTTAGGCACCATCACTTGCTGAATTTGTGCGGCTGTGCGCGCTGCACGATCTGCTCGTTCATTACCAACGTCAACTGGGGTTGTACCATTCGTGTGGGCAGCGCATTTAATAACGGAAATCTGCGCTGGCAGAAGGAGGGCCTGCAGTAGGTCATTAACTAAACCCCGGTGGGATATTTGACCACACATAATCATGTCAGGTTGTTCTGACGAAATGTCACTCAAATCGCCCCTTATTGTGGTAGTTTCCTGAATCAAGGCTAACCAGTCGTGGCCAGGTGCGTCTTCATGGATAGGGGGACCACTAAGAAAACAGGCTGGATTGATAGTGGTACAGTATTTAAATGTCAGACGTGGATTGTTCAAAAGGTATATCTCATACCTATTCTGACGAGCTGCGGTAAGATGCTGACCATTCGCCCCATATCCCTGGCATGGTACCGGTCATGGACCTGACGTGTAATATGAGGGCTTACCGAAGCTGACTGTGGCCATAAATGTGGTGATATTGTAACAAAATCGGCTGTACCTTCTTTTCCCGTGACTGTGGCTGTAACCTTGACTGGCCATTCGGTCTCAAGTAATGGCCAGTATTTGTCCTCCAACTCCCTGTTTCGTCCAGTTCTGTCATAGGCCAGGGTAACGTGATGCAGTGATAGTGGCTGTTCAATGTCTAACGTCCACCACTGGGGGGTGATAGAAATATAGCACTGTTGTCTCATCCTCCATGATGTAACCGTTACCCCCTCATCTCCGCATTCTAGCTGTAGCTGGAAGATACACAGTAAATCTCGGGCCAACAAATTACAGTCCAATCCAGTAGTCACTACAACCTGATGCTCTGCAGACTTATTCTCGTAAGTGACTGTCACAGGTTCAGAAATAGGATACTCACACACCTGTCCTTGGAACCCTGACAATTGCTGCGTGTGGTCGGATAATGGTAATTTAAGTGCTGATTGCACAGAAGACATGGCTGCCCCGTCCTCTTCTTCCAGTAGACCAATGGCCCCTCAGAGGGGGCTGCGGTTGTAGAGCTGTTGATTCGTTCGGTGGGCCATAAAAAGGGGGTGAGGGTCCCTTTGGGTGGGTTTGGTATCCTCCTCTTCGCTGATCCACCCACCCAAAGTCACTATATTGGGGCTCCTGCTGGTAAACTACCATTTCTGCCGCTTGTTGGGGTCGTAGATCATCCTTTTTCATTACATACTCAGTCTTAACCTTTGTAACTGAGCCTCCTTCTGGGCCTACACCCTCCTTCCAGTAAAATCTGACTGCCCTTGCCATCTGGGAAGGGTCGTTCTCCGTCCAATTCATGTTATTACATTTCACAGCAGTAACCACAGAAGGTGGTAGGCAATGCATTAACATAGCACAGTATGGAGGGGAATTCTGACCATTTTGATACAGCAAATCGCCTGACTGGCCCCTGTAGATTTCATTAAAACGCCCCAGAAATTCCTCTGGGTCTTCATTCTTCTTAGGTTTTAGGTCTAAGATAACAGAAAGATTTATGGGCCTTTGAAATGTGCTATTCAACGCATTCAAGATCTGTGTCCTTCTATCGTCGTCTAACGCATAGGCCTGCTGGAGTGCGGCATGACTAGCATAATTCAGGTGGTTAAGACAAGTGCGGTACTCTGCTGGGGTTAAAATCTGCTGAACTAGGGCCCAGAGGTCCCTTGAATCAGCTTGATAAATTGAGATAGTAGTTCTCAATGAATCCACAAAGGCAGCAGGAGATTTTTTTCTATCTGGGATTGTAGTCATAATAGCCATCATCTCACTGGGTGTCCATGGGAAGTAAACGTCTATTGTGGGGTTTGCAGCCGCCGTCCCTGGATCGGGGTTTCTCATCTTCCTAATCGGTAACTGTCTCCGAATGTCACCAGGGGGCACTCTAGGTATTTCCCCTGGTTGTTCCAAGACTTCAACGTCTCTCCCTGTCACTAGGGGGAGTTCTTTCTCTTCAACCGAAGTTGTTTCAGCTTTCTTTGTTCCCAACTCTTGTGATTTCTCCTTAGTTTGGGGAGACTGAGGTGATATGCTCAATTGTTTCCGGTGAGCTTCAAGCCCCTCTCCCGCTGTCCGAGATCCCGTCCCAGAGCCAACTGGGCCCGTGGGACAAAGTTCCCCTTGCTCCCCCGGTTGTGAAGTTGGCAAAACAGGACCCACACCATCACCCAAAAGGGCTTGAGTTTCCGGCATACTTGAAATCTGGGGAGCAATGACTGGGCATATACCACTGCACTCTGGTGGCTCTGGAATGAGCGCAGACCATGCTATGGGTGCAGACGGAACCCCCACCGACTTTTCCAAATCATTGAATCCCTCTTCTTCTGTCAACTCAAGGCCAGCCACCAAACCACGCAGCTCATCTCCCGTGTGACCCGTGTCCCTCCTCCACTTGCGCCCCTTTCCAAAACTTAAAAATGTTTGAAAATTCAAATTGGATTACTGCAACTTGCAAGCTCAGCTCTGATCTCAACTCAGAACTAAATTTACAATTTGCTTAACACAAACTTGTACAACATTTACAACTTAATTATTTCTTTATCTTAACAATTTTTCTTTTAACAAGTTTTTTTTCTTTTACATACACATAAGTATTAGCAAAATCAACTATAATTTCCAGATTTACACTTTTTAAAATGGTGTCCATGATCTTCTTTAAGTTTCTATTAATCTCCAGATAAAATGAGATAAACCTTATTTCAAGTAAGTAAAACTTAAGATTCTGGCAATTTCAATCAATTGCTTTCGAAAATAATAACTTTTATCAAAGAGGTGGAGAAACCCACTGGTTTCCTTTAATTAATTCAAAACGTAACTTTGCTGGTGTTCACTGACTCAAAGGAAAGGTATCCGATTACACTGCAGACTGTTATCTCAAGGCCTGAGTGAGAAGCACTGTCTGTTTTCAACTCCGCCTGCTGCTGTTAACCCTTTGAGAGACTTCTGCTTCAACCTCACAATCTCAACTAGACCTCGGAACTTTACAGTCCAAGGAGACAATTTTAGCTTAATCAACTATATATTTAAAACACTCACACATAGAGTTGAACCATCTTCAGATTTAAAAACAGTTATACTGGACTGAACCCCCATTTATTTAAGTCACATCAGCCTCTGAACCCCGATAATAGACTGAACCTTTATTATTTAAAGTCACATCAGCCTCTGAACCCCAATAATAGACTGAACCTTTATTATTTAAAGTCACATCAGCCTCTGAACCCCAATAATAGACTGAACCTTTATTATTTAAAGTCACATCAGCCTCTGAACCCCAATAATAGACTGAACCTTTATTATTTAAAGTCACATCAGCCTCTGAACCCCAATAATAGACTGAACCTTTATTATTTAAAGTCACATCAGCCTCTGAACCCCAATAATAGACTGAACCTTTATTATTTAAAGTCACATCAGCCCAAAACCCTAACCCAAGCCGAAACAACAATATGAAATCCCATCAATTAAAGTGCTAATCCCCAGACTGACCTGTGATTTCGTTGAGGCGGTCTTTCTGTGCCAACCGCGAGTGACCAGACTAATCAGACAATAGGAAGAGGGGAACAATCAATGCTGGTCGTTTTCCATTTCTACATTGAGGGCCCTTTGTTCCCGTCCTCCTGTTCATAATCAGTCTAATTCTGATTTCGCAGTTGGAACAGGATCGCCCAGAGAAATCCCGGTTTTCGGCACCAAATGTTGATCTCCTATTTTCTTTTTCTGTCAGTCTGGCCTCAATAAAAGTTGAGACGGATTCGCACGTAAACAGAAGTTATTTATTTAGCTTGCAAGCTTTATCATCTTACAGAATGTAACAGGACGTCCTGCCTCTTACACTCCAGAAAACGACTGAACTAACAGACAAAGGAATCTCTGCAAAATCAGTTCAAATGGTATCAAGTTTCACATACTCGACGGACATAGGTCAGCCTAGGTCCCTCCTGACCTGTTTAATCCATTCTGATTGGCTCACTTCCAATCCCTTTCTCTGGCCCCTATCAATGCATCCTCACTCTTATAGACACACCTCTTCCTGCTTTTTCCATGCGGTCCCAAATTCCTTTGTCCCTAACTGCAAAAATCAAAGTGGCTTATTTCTACATTACATTAACTAGTATCTCTAAAGTAACTATTTTATATCACATTCGTCAGTGCCGTACCGTCAGAGGGTCAGTACTGAGGGAGTGCTGCACTGTCAGAGGGTCAGACTGAGGGAGTGCCGCACTGTCGGAGGGTCAGTACTGAGGGAGTGCTGCACTGTCAGAGGGTCAGTACTGAGGGAGTGCCGCACTGTCAGAGGGTCAGTACTGAGGGAGTGCTGCACTGTCAGAGGGTCAGTACTGAGTCAGTGCTGCACTGTCAGAGGGTCATTACTGAGAGAGTGCTGCACTGTCAGAGGGTCAGTACTGAGGGAGTGCCGCACTGTCAGAGCGTTAGTACTGAGGGAGTGACGCACTGTCAGAGGGTCAGTACTGAGGGAGTGCTGCACTGTCAGAGGCTCAGTACTGAGGGAGTGCCGCACTGTCAGAGGGTCAGTACTGAGGGAGTGCCGCACTGTCAGAGTCTCAGTACTGAAGGAGTGCCGCACTGTCAGAGGGTCAGTACTGAGGGAGTGCCGCACTGTCAGAGGGTCAGTACTGAGGGAGTGCGGCACTGTGAGAGGGTCAGTACTGAGGGAGTGCGGCACTGTCAGAGGGTCAGTCCTGAGGGAGTGCTGCACTGTCAGAGGTCAGTACTGAGAGAGTGCCGCACTGTCAGAGGGTCAGTACTGAGGGAGTGCCACACTGTCAGAGGGTCAGTACTGAGGGAGTGCCGCACTGTCAGAGGGTCAGTACTGAGGGAGTGCCGTACCGTCAGAGGGTCAGTACTGAGGGAGTGCTGCCCTGTCAGAGGGTCAGACTGAGGGAGTGCCGCACTGTCGGAGGGTCAGTACTGAGGGAGTGCTGCACTGTCAGAGGGTCAGTACTGAGGGAGTGCCGCACTGTCAGAGGGTCAGTACTGAGGGAGTGCTGCACTGTCAGAGGGTCAGACTGATGGAGTGCCGCACTGTCAGAGGGTCAGTACTGAGGGAGTGCCGCACTGTCAGAGGGTCAGTACTCAGGGAGTGCCGCACTATCAGAGGGTCAGTACTGAGGGAGTGCCGCACTGTCAGAGGGTCAGTACTGAGGGAGTGCCGCACTTTCAGAGGGTCAGTACTGAGTGAGTCCGCACTGTCAGGGTCAGTACTGAGGGAAGTGCTGCACTGTCAGAGGGTCAGTACTGAGGGAGTGCCGCACTGTCAGAGGGTCAGTACTGAGGGAGTGCCGCACTGTCAGAGGGTCAGTACTGAGGGAGTGCCGCACTGTCAGAGGGTCAGTACTGAGGGAGTGCCGCACTGTCAGAGGGTCAGTACTGAGGGAGTGCCGCACTTTCAGAGCGTCAGTACTGAGTGAGTCCGCACTGTCAGGGTCAGTACTGAGGGAATGCCGCACTGTCAGAGGGTCAGTACTGAGGGAGTGCCGCACTGTCAGAGGGTCAGTACTGAGGGAGTGCCGCACTTTCAGAGGGTCAGTACTGAGGGAGTGCTGCACTGTCAGAGGGTGAGTACTGAGGGAGTGCTGCACTGTCAGAGGGTCAGTACTGAGGGAGTGCTGCACTGTCAGAGGGTCAGTACTGAGGGAGTGCCGCACTGTCAGAGGGTCAGTACTGAGGGAGTGCCGTACTGTCATAGTGTCAGTACTGAGGGAATGCCGCACTGTCAGAGGGTCAGTACTGAGGGAGTGCCGCACTGTCAGAGGGTCAGTACTGAGGGAGTGCTGCACTGTCAGAGGGTCAGTACTGAGGGAGTGCCGCACTGTCAGAGGGTCAGTACTGAGGGAGTGCCGCACTGTCAGAGGGCCAGTACTGAGTAAGTCCGCACTGTCAGAGGGTCAGTACTGAGGGAGTGCCGCACGGTCATAGTGTCAGTACTGAGGGAATGCCGCACTGTCAGAGGGTCAGTACTGAGGGAGCGCCGCACTGTCAGAGGGTCAGTACTGAGGGAGTGCTGCACTGTCAGAGGGTCAGTATGAGAGAGTGCTGCACTGTCAGAGGGTCAGTACTGAGGGAGTGCGGCACTGTCAGAGGGTCAGTACTGAGGGAGTGCTGCACTGTCAGAGGGTCAGTACTGAGGGTGTGCTGCACTGTCAGAGGGTCAGTACTGAGGGAGTGCTGCACTGTCAGAGGGTCAGTACTGAGGGAGTGCTGCACTGTCAGAGGGTCAGTACTGAGGGAGTGCCGCACTGTCAGAGGGTCAGTACTGAGGGAGTGCCGCACTGTCAGAGGGTCAGTACTGAGGGAGTGCTGTACTGTCACAGGGTCAGTACTGAGGGAGAGCCGCACTGTCAGAGGGTCAGTACTGAGGGAGTGCTGCACTGTCAGAGGGTCAGTACTGAGGGAGTGCCACACTGTCAGAGGTTCAGTACTGAGGGAGTGCTGCACTGTCAGAGGGTCAGTACTGAGGGAGTGCCGCACTGTCAGAGGTTCAGTACTGAGGGAGTGCTGTACTGTCACAGGGTCAGTACTGAGGGAGTGCCGCACTGTCAGAGGTTCAGTACTGAGGGAGTGCTGTACTGTCAGAGGGTCAGTACTGAGGGAGTGCCGCACTGTCACAGGGTCAGTACTGAGGGAGTGCTGCACTGTCAGAGGGTCAGTACTGAGTGAGTGCCGCACTGTGAGAGGGGGTGTAAGGGGGTGGTGGTGATGTCCTGATTTGCACTCTCAGGTGCGTGCTCCCCCTCGCCAGTCTTGTTGCTGCTCCTCCCTCCCCACGCCGTGACCTTGGTCTGCTTGATCTTTGACTCTGGCAGGACCCGCGCTTCGGCTACACAGATGTGGGAGGGGCCTATGTGGGACCTACGCAAAACCGCATCCTGGGTCTGGCCGAGGAGCTGGGCGTGGAGACGTACCGGGTGGATGGCTTTCTGTACAGCCTCGCGGACATCCAGGTAATTAACAACTTCACTCACTCCTTCCCCCATCCCCTTCACCAGCCACTGTGACCCACCTTGGATTACACAGGATATCATTACAGAATAGGCCATTCGGCCAACTAGTCCATGCTGTTAATGCACCACACGAACCTCCTCCCATTTTTACTCATCTAAATCTCCCACTGTAACCCTCGATTACCTTCTCCCTCATTTTGATCCTGGCCTTCCCCTTTAATGTCCCAATATTCGTCTCCACCAGTCCCCATGGGAGTGAGTCCCACATTCTCCGCACTCCCCGTGGGAGCGAGTCACACATTCTCCCCACTCCCCGTGGGAGTGAGTCCCACATTCTCCCCACACCCCGTGGGAGCGAGTCCCACATTCTCCCCACTCACCGTGGGAGCGAGTCCCACATTCTCCCCACTCCCCGTGGGAGCGAGTCCCACATTCTCCCCCACTCCCCGTGGGAGCGAGTCCCACATTCTCCCCACTCCCTGTGGGAGCGAGTCCCGCATTCTCCCCACTCCCCGTGGGAGCGAGTCCCACATTCTCCCCACTCCCCGTGGGAGCGAGTCCCGCATTATCCCCACTCCTTGTGGGAGAGATTCCCACATTCTCCCCACTCCCCGTGGGAGCGAGTCCCACATTCTCCCCACTCCCCGTGGGGGCGAGTCCCACATTCTCCCCACTCCCCGTGGGAGCGAATCCCACATTCTCCCCATTCCCCGTGGAGCGAGTCCCACATTCTCCCCACACCCTGTGGGAGCAAGTCCCACATTCTCCCCACTTCCCTGTGGGAGCGAGTCCCACATTCTCCCCACTCCCTGTGGGAGCGAGTCCCACATTCTCCCCACTCCCCGTGGGAGCGAGTCCCACATTCTCCCCACTCCCCGTGGGAGCGAGTCCCACATTCTCCCCACTCCCCGTGGGAGCGAATCCCACATTCTCCCCATTCCCCGTGGAGCGAGTCCCACATTCTCCCCACACCCTGTGGGAGCGAGTCCCACATTCTCCCCACTCCCTGTGGGAGCGAGTCCCACATTCTCCCCACTCCCCGTGGGAGCGAGTCCCACATTCTCCCCACTCCCCGTGGGAGCGAGTCCCACATTCTCCCCACTCCCCGTGGGAGCGAGTCCGAAACCTTACTGAATTACCTCGATTAGGAAATAAGCCACGTGCAGATTGGGCGCGTCCATCGCTGCTCGTTTCCCTGTCTCTCCTGAGGTAATCCCTTGGGTACGAGGGTGCCCTCGTCAGGGATGCTCTGAAGACAACCCTGACTCATTTCCACTGCCTGTTTACACCTGGGCGAGCCATCAGGTATGTGGACCTCGCCCCCCCCCCCCCCCCCCCCATCCTAGCCGGGGTGCCGGGAGAGTGTCGGCTGTGAATGAGTGCGGGCTGTGATGCCTCCCACAGGTGATTGCCTTCCGCGCACTTACCGGCTAGCCTCATGGTCAGGTGGAGCATCCTGCTGGAGGCACTCCCCTTGCATTGAGGGTCATTCAAATTAATGAGATCCCAGAATCAATACAAGGAGGCCATTCAGCCCATCATGGGTGACTAGCCCCTTTGAAAGAACTATGCAAATAATCCGACTCCTCACTACCCACTCCCCGTACTCCTACAAATTACTTTTCCTCAGCAATCATTATTAAATCTGTTTTGACCTTCCCTTCGGACATCAAGCTCCCAATTGGATTCGTGCCTTTTTCCTCATTGCTTTAATCCGGGCAGCGGACGGCGCACCGCGACCCTGTGACCCTGCCTCAGGAGCTCAGTCCGAGAACCCTGGTCGCGGCGGAAAGGACGGGACTCGACCTGCTTCTTTTTATTGCCACCCTTCACCTTTCAGGGGTCGGTGCGGAGGTTCAGCGGCCTGGTCCCGCCCATCTACAACCCGATTGGCCTCCTGGACATGAACAACGCCATCCGGACGCTCGACAAGATGGCGGACGAGGTGCGTAGCGCCGACACGTCGGGTGACCACTCCCTTCATCCCGCGGGAACGATTGGCATTCATTTCTTTATTTAAAAAAAAATTAAATTTAGCGTACCCAATTCATTTTTTTTTTCCAATTAAGGGGCAATTTAACGTGGTCAATTCACCTACCCTGCACAAACACGGACCTTCCCGTTCTGTGCGCAAACGCGGGGAGAATGTGCAAACTCCGCACGGACAGTGACCCAGAGCCGGGATCGAACCCGGGACCTCGGCGCCGTGAGGCAGCAGTGATAACCCACTGCGCCGCCGTGCTGCCCTACGATTTGCATTTATACAGTACATTGCTCGGCCGTGAGACAATTCACTGTACAGACAACCACGGTCCATTGTGAGGCCCAGTCACTGAGTCAAGGTCGAAAATGAGGCCGCTAATTTGCACGATCCCGCGGTGCGATAATGACCGTGTGGTGATGTGCATCAATGTAAATGCATGTAGGCTAGCTAGACACTAGAGGGAGCACCAGAGACATCACACACACACACTCAACCAATAGATAAGTTAGATAGGGCACGACCAATGGGCATTCACGATACACAAGGAGGTGACACGACCACAGGGGGGCATTACACCAACCCATATATAAAGGACACCAAACACATGGGGCGAGATCCTCCGACCCCCCCGCCGGGTCGGAGAATCGCTGGGGGCTGGCGTGAATCCTGCCCCCGCCGGTTGCCGAAGTCTCCGGCACCGGATATTCGGCGGGGGCGGGAATCGCGCCGCGCCGGTTGGCGGGCCCCCCCCCGTGCGATTCTCCGGCCCGGATGGGCCGAAGTCCCGCCGCTAAAATGCCTGTCCCGCCGGCGTAAATTAAACCACCTACCTTACCGGCGGGACAAGGCGGTGCGGGCGGGCTCCGGGGTCCTGGGGGGGGGGGGGGGCGCGGGGCGATCTGGCCCCGGAGGGTGCCCCCACGGTGGCCTGGCCCGCGATCAGGGCCCACCGATCCACGGGCGGGCCTGTGCCGTGGGGGCACTCTTTCCCTTCCGCCTCCGCCACGGTCTCCACTATGGTGGAGGCAGAAGAGACTCCCTCCACTGCGCATGCGTGGGAAGCTGTCAGCGGCCGCTGACGCTCCCGCGCATGCGCCGTCCGGAGATGTCATTTCCGCGCCAGCTGGCGGGGCACCAAAGGCCTTTTCCACCAGCTGGCGGGGCGGAAATTCGACCGGCGCCGACCTAGCCCCTCAAGGTTGGGGCTCGGCACCCAAAGATGCGGAGCATTCCGCACCTTTGGGGCGGCGCGATGCCCGTCTGATTTGCGCCGTTTTGGGCGCCAGTCGGCGGACATCGCGCCGTTTCCGGAGAATTTCGCCCGTGATCTGCCTCTTTCCAGTGGACACAGTCAGTGAGTACAGACAGGGTGATTCAATATTACACCCACCACGTGGATTGCAGCAGCTGGTTAGCCAGTCTGGGTAACTACAGTAGGATTAACAGTAGTTGCGAACCCGAGTAATAGAAGTGTAAATAGTTTAATGAACGTGTTGAAGTTATCTCCACGCCTGAACCTTCCTTTGTCAAGTGCACCACAAGGAAGCCGCTTATGTTACACCTACAACATAACAAACCATGGTACCAGGACTGAACTGTTTCAATCCACATAGCCATACCTCAGCGTACAGTGACAACCAGCAACGATACCCAGGCGAGATGTTCGAGATCCGGGTTCTGCAGCGGCTCCACTGCCACGGCGATCTCCGCGAAAACTGGTGGGCATTCCGGCAAAAGTTTGAAATCTTCCTGGTGGCAGCCGAACTAGAAGAAGTGGCCGATCCTGAAAAAACAGCGCTTCTCCTCACCATCGCCGGTGCCAGAGCAGAAGAAATCTTTGAAAAATTCCAGTTCTCTAAGGGGCAAAGCAGGAGCGACTTCCAGGCCGTCCTGGACAAATTCGGCAAATACTGTGAGGAAAACACACTTCAACCAGGACTCATGCGCAATCGCTTCCTACGCGCTACATCACATGTGTCATGACGTCAGAGGCCCCGGACCACGCCCATTTAAAAGGGAAACGTCCCAAATCAAAGAGAAAATCTTTTAAAGCCGTAAAACAACCTTCCTTCACCTGGAATGACAGCACAATGCCTCAAATTGAACCAGGAAGTGAAATTAACCTCCGAAGAACCCTGCAACAAGCAGTTACTTATGCCCAAACCAATGATTCCGACCTTGAATACTTCGATGCCGACCTTCACATTTTCTCTGGACCTTGCGAGCCCAATGCCACCTCCAATGCAAACAGTGGTGATATGGTCCTAGAAGACTACGACTCGGACGAACCTTTCACCTTGGGAGACTACCCCAGTACCAAATCCGAACCGCACTAGACGTGTTGCACATTGACAACCCCCGTATTGAATCCGACGCAGGCGCAAATTCGTTCTTCGGATTAGAGGATCTTCAGCCCAGCAGATAGGACATCCCAACTCGTGAGTGCAGGATGATGCTGCAGCCTGAAACCAAGAGACAGAGAGTGGTACAAGCCCACAGAGAGCGGCCTGCTGCCACACAGAGCGCGGTCCACGCACCGCTCAGGGTTCCCAACTCCACGAAAGAAGACACGCAAGACTCCACACCGCAGTCCTTGCACGAACAAGAAGTGACTCCAGGGTCACAAGCCCCCGCAGCGAGCTCGTGGGCAGCCTCCACAATAGAAGCAACCCAAGACTCCGACGCGCAGTCCTTGCAGGAACAAGGCCATGAGGGTCTAGCAACCTCCTCTGACCAACTAGCAGCAGACGATGCAAGTCTGCCATGCTCAAGTAAACAGCAAGAAGACTATGACAGTCTACCATGCTCCAGTGCACAGCAGGATGACCATGACGGTCTATCATGCTACAGTGAAGAACAAAGCGACGATGACAGTCCAAGCCCAAATGAAGGACAACAGCAAGACAATGACAGTCCACCCACATTGTTTGCACCACCAGATGAAGACTCTGACAATTTACCCAACCCAAGTGAACAACAAGCAGCTACTGAGGCTCTACCCAGGGTATGTGAGACGAGTGACGACAGCATCCCACTTCCCATGCAAGATGTGCAAAGTGACAGACCTCAGCTAGTGTGTACAGAGGCACTCGACGATCACTGTGAGACCACTGGTGACTCCGGTGACACCACGATACTTCCACCCTCATTCGCTCGAGCCGCTCCACAAGTCGATGCATTCCTGCATGTTCCGACTCCAGACGTGCAGCTTCAAGAAATCTCAGCTGACTCCAGTGAACCTGCTAAGACTCCGGACGGGGAGCATCAACAAACCAACACTGACTCAGCTAAAACAGACCAGACTCCAGATGGGGAGCAACCAAACGCCGACTCTGATTCACGTAAGCCAGACTTTACTCCAGACAGGGAGTGCTGCAACCTCAGTGATGGCACGCTCAGGGTGACAGCAGATGACACAACGACAGGAGAGGGATCACTTAACAATTACACTGGGTCAGTAATAACAAGCAGTAGCTACAGTCCAAGAGGAATACACCAACATTCACCACAGTCATACCCACTCATTTTTTTCCACACCAGCAGTGCAGCCAATGACAGCTCATGCTGGACAAACCCAGTATTCAGGCATGCAGCAGCCAGCAGTCTATGCAGCATATTCTCAAACAGGCCAGCACTACGGATTGCCCACTAATGGAATCAAGACCGAAGGAGGACTACCGCAAGCGCAATCTGCACTACAGACTGGATGCCTTAGTTACAGCCCAGGATTTGCTGCACCCCAGCCTGGCCAGACGGCATATTCCTATCAGATGCAAGGTTCTAGTTTCACACCATCACCAGGTATTTATGCGAGCAGCAATTCTGTTTCCAATTCGACAAGCTTCAACGCTTCTCAGCAGGATCACCCTTCCAGCACAGCACGTGGCCAGAACCAGTATGTTAGTCTTATCCAACTTCAACATATGGCACATCCATGACCTCGAATGATACTGTTGATTATCATAGAATTTACAGTGCAGAAGGAGGCCATTCGGCCCATCGAGTCTGCACCGGCTCTTGGAAAGAGCACCCTACCCAAGGTCAAGAGCTCCACCCTATCCCCATAACCTAGTAACCCCACCCAACACTAACGGCAATTTTGGACACTAAGGGCAATTTATCATGGCCAATCCACCTAACCTGCACATCTTTCGACTGTGGGAGGAAACTGGAGCACCCGGAGGAAACCCACGCACACACGGGGAGGATGTGCAGACTCCGCACAGACAGTGACCCAAGCCGGGAATCGAACCTGGGACCCTGGAGCTGTGAAGCAATTGTGCTATCCACAATTCTGCCGTGCTGCCCTTCAACGTACCTCTTCAACGTCAACACCTTATCAGCTACAAGATGCCATCCGACAGCACCATCACAAACATCGGAAAAAGAAAAAGACTCCAAATCAGACAGCAAAGTGATTTGACTACTTCTTGGTTCCTGTGGCACAGGGACGTTGATGGCATTCATAACCAAGAGAGACATTTGACCATGATGATTGATGGTTTATGGACTCACACAAATGATTTGGACTTATTATTTAATCACTGTTCCCATGACTTGTATATACCTCAATGTAGCTACCTGTTTTTTGTTCAATTTCCTTAAAGTGTACAGAAAATATGTAACATATAAAAAAGGGGGGATGTGGTGATGTGCATCAATGTAAATGCATGTAGGCTAGCTAGACATTAGAGGGAGCACCAGAAACATCTCACACACACACACACTCAACGAATAGATCCGTTAAATAGGATACGACCAATGGACATTCATGATACACACGGAGGTGACACCACCACAGGGGGGCATTACACCAACCCATATATAAAGGACACCACACACATGATCTTCCTCTTTCCAGTGGAGACAGTCAGTGAGTACAGACACCGGTTTACAATATTACACCCACCACGTGGATTGCAGCAACTGGTTAGTCAGTCTGGGTAGCTATAGTAGGATTAGCAGTAGTGTCGAACCCGAGTAATAGAAGTGTAAATAGTTTAATGAACGTGTTGAAGTTATCTCCACGTCCGAACCTTCCTTTGTCAAGTGCATCACAAGGAAGCCGCTTATGTTACACGGAGAACATAACAAATCAGGCTGGATCATCTGTTCAGTGATGTTGATTGAGGGACAGACCAGTACCAGCGGGGGTGGGGGGGCTACCCGCTCCGTCACAACGCAACATGGACGGACCGTTAGATTTATGTTCAAGTCACGTCGCAAACACCAGAAGCAGGGGAACTTTTTCATATATTCTTTCATGAGATGTGGGCGACGCTGGCTCGGGCCCAGCATTTATTCCCCATCCCTAATGGCCCCTTTGAGAAGGTGGTGGGTGAGCCGCCTTCTGGAGCTGTTGCAGCCCCGGTGGTGTACGTACACCCACCGTGCTGTTAGGGAGGGAGTTCCAGCCACAGTGAAGGAACGGCCGATGTATTTCCCAGTCGGGGTGGTGAGGGACTCGGAGGGGAACCTCCAGGTGGTGGGGTTCCCAGGTATCTGCTGCTCTTGTCCTTCTAGATGGTAGAGGCCGTGGGTTTGGAGCGCAGTCTAGGGAATCTTGGTGAGCTGTTGCGGTGCATCTTCTAGATGGTACACACGGCTGCCATGGTGAGTCAGTGATGGCTACATAACTTGACCCTAAAGCCAAAGGGGACGTGTCAGTTTAGGACAAGCAGCGGCTCATGCAGTGGGTACCTCTCTGAGCCAAAATGTTCTGGGTTCAACTACCGGTGCGGCACTGAGGGAGTGCCGCACTGTCAGAGGGTCAGTACTGAGGGAGTGCCGCACTGTCAGAGGGTCAGTACTGAGGGAGTGCCGCACTGTCAGAGGCTCAGTACTGAGGGAGTGCTGCACTGTCAGAGGGTCAGTACTGCGGGAGTGCCGCACTGTCAGAGGGTCAGTACTGAGGGAGTGCCGCACTGTCAGAGGGTCAGTACTGAGGGAGTGCCGCACTGTCAGAGGGTCAGTACTGAGGGAGTGCTGCACTGTCAGAGGGTCAGTACTGAGGGAGTGCCGCACTGTCAGAGGGGCAGTACTGAGGGAGTGCTGCACTGTCAGAGGGTCAGTACTGTGGGAGTGCCGCACTATTAGAGGGTCAGTACTGAGGGAGTGCTGCACTGTCAGAGAGTCAGTACTGAGGGAGTGCTGCACTGTCAGAGGGTCAGTACTGAGGGAGTGCTGCACTGTCAGAGTGTCAGTACTGAGGGAGTGCTGCACTGTCAGAGGGTCAGTACTGTGGGAGTGCCGCACTATTAGAGGGTCAGTACTGAGGGAGTGCTGCACTGTCAGAGGGTCAGTCCTGAGGGAGTGCCGCACAGTCTGAGGGTCAGTACTGAGGGAGTGCCGCACTGTCAGAGGGTCAGTACTGAGGGAGTGCCGCACTGTCAGAGGGGCAGTACTGAGGGAGTGCTGCACTGTCAGAGGGTCAGTACTGAGGGAGTGCTGCACTGTCAGTGGGTCAGTACTGAGGGAGTGCTGCACTGTCAGAGGGTCAGTACTGAGGGAGTGCTGCACTGTCAGAGGGTCAGTACTGAGGGAGTGCCGCACTGTCAGAGGGTCAGTACTGAGGGAGTGCTGCACTGTCAGAGGGTCAGTACTGAGGGAGTGCTGCACTGTCAGAGGGTCAGTACTGAGGGAGTGCCGTACTGTCAGAGGGTCAGTACTGAGGGAGTGCCGCACTGTCAGAGGGTCAGTACTGAGGGAGTGCCGCACTGTCAGAGGGTCAGTACTGAGGGAGTGCTGCACTGTCAGAGGGTCAGTACTGAGGGAGTGCTGCATTGTCGGAGGTGCTGTCTTTCAGAAGAGACCTGAAAACAGACCCTGCCAGCTCTCACAGGTGGGGCGGCACGGTAGCAAAATGGTTCGCACTGTTGCTTCACAGCTCCAGAGACCCGGATTCGATTCCCGGCTCGGGCCACTGTCTGTGCGGAGTCTGCACATTCCCCCCGTGTCTGCGTGTTTCCTCCGGGTGCTGCGACTCCCTCCCACAGGTCCCGAAAGACGTGCTGTTGGGTGAATTGGACAATCTGAATTCTCCCTCTGTGTACCCGAACAGGCGCCGGAATGAGGCGACTAGGGGCTTTTCACAGTAACTTCATTGCAGTGTTAATGTAAGCCTACTTGTGACAATAATAAAGATTATGATTATTATTAAGCAAGCCGTGATCACTATTTGACAAACAACGATTCTGCCCTGTGTGCTGTGTCGATACTTATCCTTCAATCAGAATCATTATTGCACTGTGTGTGTCAGTTAGCTGCCTCATTTCCTTCACACGTATCAGGCCTGGCTCGGTTGAGCTGGAGTGAGCTCCTGCAGTTCGCTCACTAATTTACAAAGCGCGTAGGGTACAGTTTGCAACACTGCAGTCGATCTACCAGAGACTCTGATCACTGCAGACATCCTGTGCTGACACAATCACAGGATGTGGTGAACCGTAGCTTCCCACACGCTACAGGCAGGTTCACCAGAACCATTAATGTGCAGATGGAGGCCATTCGGCCCGTCGTCTCTGTACCGTCTCTCCGTACGAGCATCGTGACTCTGTGCCGCTCCCCCTGCCTTTTCCCCGGAAACCCCTTTCACCTTCTTTCTGTTCAAATAACCATCAAACTCCCTCTCGGACGCCTCGAGTGAACCGGCCTCCCCCACACTCCACAGGCCGCAACCACTCGCTGCGGGGGGGGTTGGGGAAAGGTTTCTCTCAAATCGCGTTTGCTTCTTTTGTAAATCACTGTAAAATCCGTGCCCCTCTTGTTCTCGATCCTGTTACGAGGGGGGGACAGTTTCTCCCGATCTACTCTGCCCAGCCCCCTCGTGATTTTGAACATCTCTATCAAATCTCCTCCGTCTTCTCTCCGAGGGGAACAGTCCCGACCTCTCCCAATCGATCCTCATCACTGAAGTTTCTCACCCCCGGAACCGTTCTTGTGAACCTCTCCTGCGCTCTCTCCAATGTGTTCACATCCTTCCGATAGTGTGGCCCAGAACTGTACACAATATTCCAGCTGAGGGTATACGTGTCTGGTATAAATTCAGAGTAACCTCCTTGCTCTTGTACTCTCTGCCCCTATTAATACAACTCAGAATACTCTCTGCTTTATTCATTGTGGCCGGAATGTGGCGACGAGGGGATTTTCACAGTAACTTCGTTGCCGTGTTAATGTAAGCCTACTTGCGGCATTAAAGATTATTATTATGCCCGGGACTGCTGACAGTATCACCGTAACAATCTGTGCACAGCAAGCTCCCACAAACAGCAGTTAGTTAACTAACCAGATAGTTAGTTCTGAGGTTGCCAGCAGATGCTGGTGGGCAGCACTGGCCACACCTGTCCACGAAGCCCACGCCCTGGGCCTCATTTCAAAGACCAAGTGGGAGATGGATGGTGGAGGGGCAGTGGGGGGGGACGTTGGTGTGGGATCAGCCAGAGGCCGCGTTGTCAGGAAATGGGAATAACAATTACATTCCCTGTCTTGCAGATCCCTCCGGAAGCTCCCTGGAAACATTCCAACGCCGAGCAGCTGGACTCCATGACGGCCAAGGAATTAATCGAGCGGATGGTTTGGGCTGAGTACGGAACATCAATCCTTCAATTTATCACCTTGGGATTGACAATCCTGGGAATAAGCAGAAAATTCTCAACCTGAACCTTGTTTCTTGTTAATGTTCTCGCGCAGTCATGGCTGTGGGGCTGAATGCTTTGAACTGGATTGTTTACACTGAAATCCACGCTCCGTTGCCTGCTGACAGCAATTACCAGGTGGCAATGGTTGGGAAGAATGCGTATCCCCTTGCCACCCCTCTGGGAACCAGCCCACCAGTTCCACGCCCCTCAATATTTGCACCAATTAAAGCTGTGCCACTCTCAGCTGGGGGGGGGGGGGGGGCGCTTCCCACCTGGCTGATGAATAGTCCGTCCTGCCCACCAATGACATGCGGAGTAGCTCTAATGGTCCCGCTGGGTTGAGGCAGGACGCCCCGCTGGGCCGTTAGAAAACCCTCTCTGGCCATCGGGCATGGAGATGGATTTGCCGCCCGCCGCCAATCCCAACTTTTCCCCGCCACAGGATTCTCCGCCCCCCCCCCCCCCCCCCCCAATCGGGTTTCTCGACATTAGCAGCGGGGAATGGAGAATTCCTGCCTCTATCTCTCGGTTATCCTGTTTTATTGGAGTTCTCCCTCTTTTCCTCCCTCTCTTCTACCATTACCCCCTCCCTCCCCCTCTCGCTCCCTTCTCTCTCTCTTCCGGCCTCCCATCCCCTCCTCTCCCCTTTTCTCATCTCTCTCCCCCTCATTCCCTTCCTCTCTCTTTGCCCTCCCCATCTCTCTCTCTCCCCACACTCTCCTTCCTCTATCTCCATTTCTCTAAATTCCCTTTCTGCCCCTCATTCTCTCTCCACCTACCCTCCTCCCTCTCTTCTCTCTCCCTCTCTCCTCCTGCCTCCTTTCCTCTGCTCTCTATATCCCTCTCTCCCCTTCTCACTCCCCCGCTTTCTCCCCCACTCCCCCTTTCCCTACCCCACTTCTCTCTCCCCTCACTTACCACCGTCCCTCCCACTTCTCTTCCTTGCCGATACCCTGTTCTATTAGTGTCTCTCTCTCTCTCCTTCTGTCCCCTGTTATAATAGGGTGTCTCTCTCCCTCCCTATTGCTCTAGAGCTCCCCGACTCTGTTTTTATGGGACAGGACTGCCCTGTGTTGGACCCTGATCACCCCCAGGGTTGGCCAGTGTGTCCCGATTATGTGGTATGTGTAACCGTGAGATCGGCCGCTAACCTCGCTGAGTTTTGTGACTTCCTCTGTGGATTTGCGCATTGCTAATCCTGATCTCCCTCTGAGCAGGTCCACGAGGCGTCTCCTGAATCTCTTTGTCACGACGGTGTTCTGCGTGGAAGCTCATGAGATCTCGGCACTTTCTGTTCTGTGGGTGATCAAGTGCGGACACGGGATTGAACGGATCGGCAATATCGCTGGAGGGGCTCAGGTGGGACATTTGTTTGGAGAGACTCCTCATTCTATAGCTGGGGCATCCAAGGCTGACATTCCCAGCCAGGGTGTGCACTCAGAGTAAAGCACATTAGAAAGAGCTGGAAGCAAAGAGCTGGTCGCTTGGAGCAGACATTTTAAAGCATTGTGAATTTTTATTTTTGTTATTTGTTCAAGTGGATGTGGGCTTCGCTGGAGAGGCCCAGCATTTATTACCCACCCCTAATTGCCCCTTGAGAAGGTGGTGTGAGCTGCCTTCTTGAACCCCTGCGGTCCATGCAATGTAGGAACACCCACAGTGCTGATATTCCAGGATTTTGAATATGCAAACCAGTCACATCCCTGCACAGCTCCGATGGAGAGCGGCAGCAGATGAGAGATTGGAATATTGCCATGCTTCAGTTGGGTGCAAGTAAAATGATTCCACGGCACCAGTGCTCTCTCCTTTGTCCAGGTCGCCATTTATCCCTCAATGGATATTGCCAACGCCGATTGTCAGGGCATTATCGCGTTGCTGTTTGTGGGAGCTTGTCGCGTACAAACTTACTGCCATGTTGGCGGATGTGAGAACGAAATATGCTTCTAAAAACGAACGCTAATGACCTGGAACCCTCGGCCGACACGGATGATGGAAGGTGACGCCAGCATTGACATAAATCAGAAATTGGATGTGAATGGTAGTGGTTAATCGCTCTGTGTGTGATTACGTCAGTCTGTTTACTATTGACATGATGTGGAGATGCTGGCGTTGGACTGGGGTGAGCACAGTAAGAAGTCTTACAACACCAGGTTAAAGTCCAACAGGTTTGTTTCGATGTCACTAGCTTTCGGAGCGCTGCTCCTTCCTCAGGTGAATGAAGAGGTCTGTTCCAGAAACATATATATAGACAGATTCAAAGATGCCAAACAATGCTAGGAATGCGAGCATTAGCAGGTTATTAAATCTTTACAGATCCAGAGATGGGGTAACCCCAGGTTAAAGAGGTGTGAATTGTCTCAAGTTCCGCACACATGAGTGCGGCCTCAACCGGGACCTGGGATTCATGTCGCATTACATTCATCCCCCACCATCTGGCCTGCGAAATGCTACCCACTGTCCTGGCTTGAGACAATTCACACCTCTTTAACCTGGGGTTACCCCATCTCTGGATCTGTAAAGATTTAATCACCTGCTAATGCTCGCATTCCAAGCATTGGCAGCTTTGAATTTGTCTATATATATGTTTCTGGAACCCACCTCTTCATTCACCTGAGGAAGGAGCAGCGCTCCGAAAGCTAGTGACATCGAAACAAACCTGTTGGACTTTAACCTGGTGTTGTAAGACTTCTGACTGTACTATTGACACTCACTGCGCTCGATTGGTTAAGCCTGCATGTGCAAAGTAAACAAAACTGCGGGAAGGTGAAAGCAAAGCATTGTGGGTGCAGGAAGCCTGAAAGAAAGAAAGACAGAGGGGGGCGATTCACCAAAATGGAGCCCACGTGTCCGTGCCACCGTGAACGGCATCACGTTTCACGGCGGCGCGAAACGGGCACGGGGACGATCGATTCTGGCCCCGCGGTTCACGCCGCTCCAGCCACCTTTCCCGGCGCCAGATGGGCGCCGTGCCAACCCGCGCATGCGCGGGGGACGTCTTCAACGCGCCGGCCCCGACTCAACATGGCGTCGGTGTTCAGGGGCCGGCCGTGCCGGAAAGTAGGCCCGGGGGGGGGGGGGGCGGGGGAGACCGGCCCGCCGATTGGTAGGCCCCGATCGCGGGCCAGACCCCATCGGAGGCTCCCCCCGGTGACGGAGCCCCCCCCCCCCCGCCCACCCCCACACAGGCCGCCCCCCGACCCTTCGCGCAGAGTTCCCGCCGGCAGCGACCAGGGGTGAATGGCGCCGGCGGGAATCTGTCGTATCCGTCAAATGCACCGGCGCAAATGGCGCCGATTCTCCGCACCCCGGAGAATCACGCGCCGGCCTCGTGGCGCGCGGCCCGGCGTTGCGGCGATTCTCCGGCCCGGTGACAATGACGAAAATCTGGGAAAAGCTTAGCAGGTCTGGCAACATCCGTGGAGAGAGAAAAACTGGGTTCATGTTTCGAGTCCATGTGGCCCCTCTGCAGAACTGAAGAGAGGGAGACGGGGATGGGCTTTAGGCTGTTGAAGAAAGGGGGATGTAGCAGAATCGGTCAGGGAAAGGTGGGAGCTCAGGAGGGAATTGGCAGAGATGTGACGGACCCAAGGCAAAAGGTGTTAGTAGTAGTGTTAAAGAAAGAAGTAAGTGTTAATAGTGGCGTAAAGGTCAGATAGCAGAAATGGTTCATGGCAGGACAAGGGTCCGCCTTCTCTGAAAGAAAAAGATAAGAACAAGTTACTGAGGGCCCTATAGGGGACGGGGTGGTATTGGGTAAGAAAACTATATATCAAAATGGAGGATAGAGTTGATGGGCTAAAGTTGTGGAACTCGATGTTGAGTCAAGGTGGCTGTAACGTTGCTATTCGGGAGAGGAGATGTTGTTCCTCCAGTTCGCGCTGGGCTTCACCGGAACATTGCCAAGGACGGACGTGTGGCCACGACAGCGAGACGGTGAGCTGAAATGGTGAGCGACGGGAAGGTCGGGGGTCATGCTTGAAGACTGAGCGATGGGGGTCCGCGGAGTGGGCACCCAGTTTGCATTCAAGTCTCCCCGGTGTGGAGGAGACACCGCGTTGGGAGCGGCGAATGCAAAGTGAAGGAGGGGCAAACGCAAACCTGCTTTTCCTGGAGGGAGGGGAGGGGGGGGGTGTTTGGGGCAAGAGCTGGGCAGTGGAGCCAGATGCACGGAGAAGATATTTCAAAGCATTGTGAATAATATCCGTCACACCAGTGTCATCTTTCCAGAGCTCCGAGATGTAAAAAGTATAGCAGGCACTCGGGGGGGAAATAAATTGTAGGGCTCTTGGAATAGAACGGTGGAATGGGACGGATTGGAATGTGCTACAGAGAGCTAGCATGGTCTGGATAGTCGGAATGGCCCCCTGCTGTGCTCCAATGATTCCATGGCTGTATGCCATCAAGTCTATACTGATTCACTCATTGTGTAATCCAAGTAGCTTCAATCGCTCTGTTCCTGCCAGACGTCTCTTCCTTAACTCTAATCCCATTTTTAACGCAGTTATTAAGTCTGTGTCCACTTCGCAAGTTTATTCTTGGAAGAGGGAAAAATGTCGGCCTGGCATCGTTCAGGAGTTTGCGAATCTGACTTTCGTGGATGTTCATGTGCTTCCTTCTTGGCAAACCCAACTGCATCAGCTGTTTCCTGTTCCTGTGAAACTGTCCGGCACTAGCAACAGCTGTGATTTACCCACACAGATGTATCCCGCGGCCTTCCCGCGTGTTAATGGAGCCCATCTCCCCTCCTCCAGCCCCCATAACCCTCCCTATCGCTGTGCCCTCCTCCAGCCCCTATAACCATCCCTATCTCTGTAACCACCTCCAGCCCCTATAACCATCCCTATCTCTGTAACCACCTCCAGCCCCGACAACCCTCCCTATCTCTGTACCCTCCTCCAGCCCCTATAACCCTCCCTATCTCTGTAACCACCTCCAGCCCCTATCACCCTCCCTATCTCTGTACCCTCCTCCAGGCCCTATAACCCTCCCTATCTCTGTACCCTCCTCCAGCCCCTATAACCCTCCCTATCTCTGTACCCTCCTCCAGCCCTATAACCCTCCCTATCTCTGTAAACACCTCCAGCCCCTATCACCCTCCCTATCTCTGTAACCTCCTCCAGCCCCTACATCCCTCCTGATCTCTGTAACCTTCTCCAGGCCCTAGATCCCTCCCGATCTCTGTAACCTTCTCCAGCCCCTACACCCTTCCCTACCTCTGTACCCTCCTCCAGCCCTTATAAACCTCCCTATCTCTGTAACCTCCTCCAGCTCCTACAATCCCTCCCTATCTCTGTAACCTCCTCCAGCTCCTACAGCCTTCCCTATCTCTGCAACCTCCTCCAGCCCCTACATCCCTCCCGATCTCTGTAAACTTCTCCAGCCCCTACACCTATCCCTACCTCTGTCCCCTCCTCCAGCACTAACGAAACTCCCTATCTCTGTAAACTCCTCCAGCCCCAACAATCCCTCCCTATCTCTGTAACCTCCTCCAGCCCCTACAATCCCACCCTATCTCTGTACCCTCCTCCAACCCCTACATCCCTCCCTAGCTCTGTACCCTCCTCCAGACCCTACAAACCTCCCTATCTCTGTAACCTCCTCCAGCCCCTACATCCCTCCCTATCTCTGTAGCACCCTCCAGCCTCTACAACCCTCCCTATCTCTGTACCCTCCTCCAGCCCCTACATCCCTCCCTATCACTGTAACCCCTTTCAGCCCCTACATCCCTCCCTACCTCTGTAACCTGCTCCAGACCCTACACCCTCCCTATCTCTGTAACCCCCTCCAGCCCCTACATCCCTCCCTATATCTGTAACACTCTCCAGACCCTACACCCTCCCTATCTCTGTAACCCCTTCCAGCCCCTACATCCCTCCCTATCTCTGTAACCCTCTCCAGTCCCTATAACTCTCCCTATCTCTGTAACCCCCTCCAGCCCCTACATCCCACCCTATCTCTGTAACCTCCTCCAGACCCTATAACCCTCTCCATCTCGTTAGCCTCCTCCAGCCCTATAACCCTCTCCATCTCTGCAACCTCCTCCAGCCCCTACAACCCTCTCTATCACTGTAACCTCCTACACCCCTCCCTATCTCTGTAACCTCCTCCAGGCCCTATAACCCTCTCCATCTCGTTAGCCTCCTCCAGCCCTATAACCCTCTCCATCTCTGCAACCTCCTCCAGCCCCTACATCCCTCCCTATCTCAGTAACCTCCTCTAACCTCTACAGCCCTCCCTATCTCTGTAACACACTCCAGCCCCTACATCCCTCCCTATCTCTGTAGCCCGCTCCAACCTCTACAACCCTCCCTATCTCTGTACCCTCCACCAGCCCCTACATCCCTCCCTATCACTGTAACCCCTTCCAGCCCCTACATCCCTCCCTATCTCTGTAACCCTCTCCAGACCCTACACCCTCCCTATCTATGCAACCTCCACCAGCCCCTACAGCCCTCTCTATCTCTGTAACCTCCTCCAGCCCGTACAACCCTCTCTGTCTCTGTAAGCTCCTACAGCCCTCCCTATCTCTGTAACACCCTCCAGCCCCTACATCCCTCCCTATCTCAGTAACCTCCTCCAGGCCCTATAACCCTCCCTATCTTTGTAACCTCCTCCAGCCCCTACATACCTCCCTATCTCTGCAACCTCCTCCAGCGCCTACAGCCCTCTCTATCTCTGTAACCTCCTCCAGCCCTCCCTATCTCTGTAACACCCTCCAGCCCCTACATCCCTCCCTATCTCTGAACCCTCCTCCAGCCGCTACAACCCTCCCTGTCACTGTAACCTCCTCCATCCATTACAACCCTCCCTATCTCTGTAACCTCCTCCAGCCCCTACATCCCTCCCTATCTCTGTAACCTCCTCCAGCCCCTACATCCCTCCCAATCTCTGTAACCTCCTCCAGCCCCTACATCCCTCCCTATCTCTGTACCCTCCTCCAGCCCCTACAACCCTCCCTGTCATTGTAGCCTCCTCCAGCCATTACAACCCTCCCGAGCTCTGTACCCCTCTATTGCCCCTACAACCCTCCCTATCTATGTAACCACCTTCAGCCCCTATATCCCGCCCTATCTCTGTAACCTCCTCCAGACCCTATAACCCTCTCCATCTCTGTAACCTCCTCTAGCTCCTATAAGCCTCTCCATCTCTGCAACCTCCTCCAGCCATTACAACCCTCTCTATCTCTGCAACCCTCTCCAGTCCCTATAACCCTCCCTATCTCTGTAACCCCCTCCAGCCCCTACATCCCACCCTATCTCTGTAACCTCCTCCAGACCCTATAACCCTCTCCAACTCTGTAGCCTCCTCCAGCCCCTATAACCTTCTCCATCTCTGCAACCTCCTCCAGCCCCTACAACCCTCTCTATCTCTGTAACCCCCTACACCCCTCCCTATCTCTGTAACCTCCTCCAGCCCCTACATCCCTCCCTATCTCAGTAACCTCCTCCAGCCTCTACAGCCCTCCCTATCTCTGTAACACCCTCCAGCCCCTACATTCCTCCCTATCTCTGTAGCCCGCACCAGCCTCTACAACCCTCCCTATCTCTGTACCCTCCTCCAGCCCCTACATTCCTCCCTATCACTGTAACCCCTTCCAGCCCCTACATCCCTACCTATCTCTGTAACCCTCTCCAGCCCCTATAACCCTCCCTATCTATGTAACCCCCTTCAGCCCCTATATCCCGCCCTATCTCTGTAACCTCCTCCAGACCCTATAACCCTCTCCATCTCTGTAACCTCCTCCAGCCCCTATAACCCTCTCCATCTCTGCAACCTCCTCCAGCCCCTACAGCCCCCTCTATCTCTGTAACCTCCTCCAGCCCGTACAACCCTCTCTGTCTCTATAAGCTCCTACAGCCCTCACTATCTCTGTAACACCCTCCAGCCCCTACATCCCTCCCTATCTCAGTAACCTCCTCCAGCCCCTATAACCTTCCCTATCTTTGTAACCTCCTCCAGCCCCTACAGCCCTCCCTATCTCTGTAACCGCCTCCAGCCCCTACATCCCTCCCTATCTCAGTAACCTCCTCCAGCCTCTACAGCCCTCCCTATCTCTGTAACCGCCTCCAGCCCCTACATCCCTCCCAATCTTTGTAACCCTCTCCAGCCCCTATAACCCTCCCTATCTATGTAACCTCCACCAGCCCCTACAACCCTCCCTATCTCTGTAACCGCCTCCAGCCCCCACATCCCTCCCTATCTCTGTAACTTCCTCCAGCCCCTACATCCCTCCCTATCTCTGTAACGTCCTCCAGCCCCAACAACCCTCCCTATCTCTGTAACCTCCTCCAGCCCCGACAACCCTCCCTATCTCTGTAACCTCCTCCAGCCCCTACATCCCTCCCTATCTCTGTAAACTCCTCCAGCCCCTACATCCCTCCCAGTCACTGTAACCTCCTCCAGCCATTACAACCCTCCCTATCTCTGTAACCTCCTCCAGTGCCTACAACACTCCCTATCTCTGTAACCTCCTCCAGCCCCTACAACCCTCCCTATCTCTGTAACCTCCTGCAGCCCTTACAACCCTCCCTTTCTCTGTAACCTCCTCCAGCCTCTACATCCCTCCCTATCTCTGTAACCTCCTCCAGCCCCTACATCCCTCCCTATCTGTGTACCCTCCTCCAGCCCCAACAACCCTCTCTATCTCTGTAACCTCCTTCAGCCCTACAACCCTCCCTATCTCTGTAACCTCCTCCAGCCTCTACAACCCTCCCTATTTCTGTAACCTCCTCCAGCCTCTACATCCCTCCCTATCTCTGTAACCTCCTCCAGCCCCTACATCCCTCCCTGTCACTGTAACCTCCTACAGCCCTCCCTATCTCTATAACCTCCTCCAGCCCCTACATCCCTCCCTATCTCTGTACCCTCCTCCAGCCGCTACAACCCTCCCTGTCACTGTAACCTCCTCCAGCCATTACAACCCTCCCTATCTCTGTAACCTCCTCCAGCCCCTACATCCCTCCCTATCTCTGTAACCTCCTCTGGCCCCAACAACCCTCTCTATCTCTGTAACCTCCTTCAGCCCTACAACACTCCCTATCTCTGTAACCTCCTCCAGCCCCTACAACCCTCCCTATCTCTGTAACCTCCTCCAGCCTCTACATCCCTCCCTATCTCTGTAACCTCCTCCAGCCCCTACATCCCTCCCTGTCACTGTAACCTCCTACAGCCCTCCCTATCTCTGTAACCTCCTCCAGCCCCTACATCCCTCCCTATCTCTGTACCCTCCTCCAGCCGCTACAACCCTCCCTATCTCTGTAACCTCCTCCAGCCCCTACATCCCTCCCTATCTCTGTAACCTCCTCCAGCCCCTACATCCCTCCCAATCTCTGTAACCTCCTCCAGCCCCTACATCCCTCCCTATCTCTGTACCCTCCTCCAGCCCCTACAACCCTCCCTGTCACTGTAGCCTCATCCAGCCATTACAACCCTCCCAAGCTCTGTACCCCTCTCCTGCCCCTATAACCCTCCCTATCTCTGTAACCTCCTCCAGCCCCAACAACCCTCTCTATCTCTGTAACCTCCTTCAGCCCTACAACCCTCCCGATCTCTGTAACCTCCTCCAGCCCCTACAACCCTCCCTATCTCTGTAACCTCCTCCAGCCTCTACATCCCTCCCTATCTCTGTAACCTCCTCCAGCCCCTACATCCCTCCCTGTCACTGTAACCTCCTACAGCCCTCCCTATCTCTGTAACCTCCTCCAGCCCCTACATCCCTCCCTATCTCTGTACCCTCCTCCAGCCGCTACAACCCTCCCTGTCACTGTAACCTCCTCCAGCCATTATAACCCTCCCTATCTCTGTAACCTCCTCCAGCCCCTACATCCCTCCCTATCTCTGTAACCTCCTCAAGCCCCTACATCCCTCCCAATCTCTGTAACCTCCTCCAGCCCCTACATCCCTCCCTATCTCTGTACCCTCCTCCAGCCCCTACAACCCTCCCTGTCACTGTAGCCTCCTCCAGCCATTACAACCCTCCCTATCTCTGTAACCTCCAAGGGATCGGGGCGCCAGTTTTAAAGAGCATCCCATTCTAAACAAAATAAAAATAAGAGCCGATTCCCCCCTCCCCAAGGACATGGAGACCCCCCTAGATACCACCCCCCCCCCCCCAGGGAATCCCTCCCTCCCCCATTGACACAGCAACCCCCTCACACACATGCCCCCCACCCAGGTATCCCCCTATGGATACTGGGAGCAGCCCTCCACGCACACACATACAGAAACACCCTCCCCCAGAGAACCGCCCCCCCCCCCCCCCCATGGACACCGGAACCATCCCCCAACCACACAGCCCCCCCCCCCAGTGTACTCCCCCAGTACTTGTTCCATGGCAACACCTCGGACAGTCGGAATCGGCGTGCCAACAATCAGCGCCCTTCTCTCCAGGAGTGTAAATTGTTGTGAGAGTTTGGATTTTGGAATTCTTGTGCTTGCCCTGATGGGTGCGAGATGAAAAGCTTCGACAACATGTCCCTCTTCTCGTCCATCTTCAACCTTAAAATGAGGGCCAGGTCGTTGAGGGGTGATGTCCGGGAGCACACAGGAGAGCGGAAATCTGGAACGGTTCCTCCCTCCGAAAAAAAAACTGTTGACAATGACGACAATACAAGAAGGAGGCCAATCAGCCCCTTGAGCCTGCGACAGTGACTCAGCGAATCCCAACGCCGCTATTCCCTGTAAACCCCCAATTTTGTACCTCATTGGCTTTCTTTTGAAAGCTCCGATTGAATTTGCCGACACTACATTCTCCGGCAGCTCAGTCCCGATCCTAACCACCCGCCCTGTGGAAAAGAGCTTATTAGCCCTTTTCCAATCACACCTGTTTCATCGATCACAAATTTGTCAATTGAGAGGGAGAGATTCCCGTTGGGGAAGGGGGATTGAGGAATTTGGAGTCGGTTTGAAGGAGTTAGCCCAAGTCTCATTGGATAGCAGGAATAGGCTAGATGGGCGAATGGCCTCCTCTGTTGCTCGGCGACTGGTGATGCTTTGGCAGTGACCACCCCACCTGCCCCCTGTTGGCCCTGCAGGAACGGAAGTTTATCGGCGGAGCGCAGACCATCAGCGAGCGTCTGGCAGACCTGATCGGGAGCGACAGGGTCCGACTGAGGTCGCCGGTGGTGACGGTGGAGGAGGAGGCCGATGGCGTGAGCGTCACCAGCGAGGGGGGCGAGACGTTCAAGGTAAGAAGAGATTGGAGAGGTGTTTTTGGGGGGGGGATTCCGGTGGAAGGCGGAAAACTCCCCTTCCCGGCCAATGCCCTTCGAGCAAGTCCAACTCGGCAAGACATGGTCTGAGGTCGGGGGAGGGGAGGAAGCGTGGGAGGATGGACGTGGGAGGGTATGGAGGAGGATGGGAATAGAGGAAGAGAGTGGGGGAAGGGGTTACAGAGTGAGAGTGTGAGGGAGCTGGATTAACATCAGTAGAGATACAGTCAGTAACACAGGGTGCTGGGGGAGAGAGGTTACTGAGTGACAGTGTGAGGGAGCTGGATTAACATCAGTAGAGATACAGTCAGTAACACAGGGTGCTGGGGGAGAGGGGTTACTGAGTGACAGTGTGAGGGAGCTGGATTAACATCAGTAGAGATACAGTCAGTAACACAGGGTGCTGGGGGAGAGGGGTTACTGAGTGACAGTGTGAGGGAGCTGGATTAACATCAGTAGAGATACAGTCAGTAACACAGGGTGCTGGGGGAGAGGGGTTACTGAGTGACAGTGTGAGGGAGCAGGATTACCATCAGTAGAGATACAGTCAGTAACACAGGGTGCTGGGGGAGAGGGGTTACAGAGTGACAGTGTGAGGGAGCTGGATTAACATCAGTAGAGACACAGTCAGTAACACAGGGTGCTGGGGGAGAGAGGTTACTGAGTGACAGTGAGAGGGAGCTGGATTAACATCAGTAGAGATTCAGTCAGTAACACAGGGTGCTGGGGGAGAGGGGTTACTGAGTGACAGTGTGAGGGAGCTGGATTAACATCAGTAGAGATACAGTCAGTAACACAGGGTGATGGAGGAGAGGGGTCACTGAGTGACAGTGTGAGGGAGCTGGATTTGCATCAGTAGAGATACAGTCAGTAACACAGCATGCTGGGGAGAGGGGTTACTGAGTGACAGTGTGAGGGAGCTGGATTAACATCAGTAGAGATACAGTCAGTAACACAGGGTGCTGGGGGAGAGGGGTTACTGAGTGACAGAGTGAGGGAGCTGGATTAACATCAGGAGAGATACAGTCAGTAACACAGGGTGCTGGGAGAGAGGGGTTACTGAGTGACTGTGAGGGAGCTGGATTAACATCAGTAGAGATTCAGTCAGTAACATAGGGTGCTGGGGGAGAGGGGTTACTGAGTGACAGTGTGAGAGAGCTGGATTAACATCAGTAGAGATACAGTCAGTAACACAGGGTGCTGGGTGCGAGGGGTTATTGAGTGACAGTATGAGGGAGCTGGATTAACATCAGTAGAGATACAGTCAGTAACACAGGGCGCTGGGGGAGAGGGGTTACTGAGTGACAGTGTGAGGGAGCTGGATTAACATCAGTAGAGATACAGTCAGTAACACAGGGTGCTGGGGGAGAGGGGTTACTGAGTGACAGTGTGAGAAAGCTGGATTAACATCAGTAGAGATACAGTCAGTAACACAGGGTGCTGGGTGCGAGGGGTTATTGAGTGACAGTGTGAGGGAGCTGGATTAACATCAGTACAGATAGTCAGTAACACACGGTGCTGGGGGGCGAGGGGTTACTGAGTGACAGTGTGAGGGAGCTGGATTAACATCAGTAGAGATACAGTCAGTAACACAGTGTGCTGGGTGAGAGGGGTTACTGAGTGACCGTGTGAGGGAGCTGGATTAACATCAGTAGAGATACAGTCAGTAACACAGGGTGCTGGGAGATCGGGGTTACTGAGTGACAGTGTGAGGGAGCTGGATTAACATCAGTAGAGATACAGTCAGTAACACAGGGTGCTGGGGGGCGAGGGATTACTGAGTGACAGTGTGAGGGAGCTGGATTAACATCAGTAGAGATACAGTCAGTAACGCAGGGAGCTGGGGGAATGGGGTTACTGAGTGACAGTCTGAGGGAGCTGGATTAACATCAGTACCGATACAGTCAGTAACACAGGGTGCTGGGGGAGAGTTACTGAGTGACAGTGTGAGGGAGCTGGATTAACATCAATAGAGATACAGTCAGTAACACAGTGTGCTGGGTGAGAGGGGTTACTGAGTGACAGTGTGAGGGAGCTGGATTAACATCAGTAGAGATACAGTCAGTAACACAGGGTGCTGGGGGGCGAGGGGTTACTGAGTGACAGTGTGAGGGAGCTGGGTTAACATCAGTAGAGATACAGTCAGGAACACAGGGTGCTGGGAGAGAGGGGTTACTGAGTGACAGTCTGAGGGAGCTGGATTAACATCAGTAGAGATACAGTCAGTAACACAGGGTGCTGGGGGGGAGAGGGGTTACTGAGTGACAGTGTGAGGGAGCTGGGTTAACATCAGTAGAGATACAGTCAGTAACACAGGGCGCTGGGGAAGAGGGGTTACTGAGTGACAGTGTGAGGGAGCAGGATTAACATCAGTAGAGATACAGTCAGTAACACAGGGTGCTGGGGGAGAGTTACTGAGTGACAGTGTGAGGGAGCTGGATTAACATCAGTAGAGATACAGTCAGTAACACAGTGTGCTGGGTGAGAGGGGTTACTGAGTGACAGTGTGAGGGAGCTGGATTAACATCAGTACAGATACAGTCAGTAACACAGGGTGCTGGGGGGCGAGGGGTTACTGAGTGACAGTGTGAGGGAGCTGGGTTAACATCAGTAGAGATACAGTCAGGAACACAGGGTGCTGGGAGAGAGGGGTTACTGAGTGACAGTGTGAGGGAGCTGGATTAACATCAGTAGAGATACAGTCAGTAACACAGGGTGCTGGGGGAGAGGGGTTACTGAGTGACAGTGTGAGGGAGCTGGGTTAACATCAGTAGAGATACAGTCAGTAACACAGCATGCTGGGGAGAGGGGTTACTGAGTGACAGTGTGAGGGAGCTGGATTAACATCAGTAGAGATACAGTCAGTAACACAGGGCGCTGGGGGAGAGGGGTTACTGAGTGACAGTGTGAGGGAGCTGGATTAACATCAGTAGAGATACAGTCAGTAACACAGGGTGCTGGGGGAGAGGGGTTACTGAGTGACAGTGTGAGAAAGCTGGATTAACATCAGTAGAGATACAGTCACTAACACAGGGTGCTGGGTGCGAGGGGTTATTGAGTGACAGTGTGAGGGAGCTGGATTAACATCAGTAGAGATACAGTCAGGAACACAGGGTGCTGGGAGAGAGGGGTTACTGAGTGACAGTGTGAGGGAGCTGGATTAACATCAGTAGAGATACAGTCAGTAACACAGGGTGCTGGGGGAGAGGGGTTACTGAGTGACAGTGTGAGAGAGCTGGATTAACATCAGTAGAGATACAGTCAGTAACACAGGGTGCTGGGGGAGAGGGGTTACTGAGTGACAGTGTGAGGGAGCTGGATTAACATCAGTAGAGATACAGTCAGTAACACAGGGTGCTGGGAGAGAGCGGTTACTGAGTGACAGTGTGAGGGAGCTGGATTAACATCAGTACAGATACAGTCAGTAACACAGGGTGCTGGGAGAGAGCGGTTACTGAGTGACAGTGTGAGGGAGCTGGATTAACATCAATACAGATACAGTCAGTAACACAGGGTGCTGGGGGAGAGTTACTGAGTGACAGTGTGAGGGAGCTGGATTAACATCAGTAGAGATTCAGTCAGTAACACAGGGTGCTGGGGGAGAGGGGTTACTGAGTGACAGTGTGAGGGAGCTGGATTAACATCAGTAGAGATACAGTCAGTAACACAGGGTGCTGGAGGAGAGGGGTCACTGAGTGACAGTGTGAGAGAGCTGGATTTGCATCAGTAGAGATACAGTCAGTAACACAGCATGCTGGGGAGAGGGGTTACTGAGTGACAGTGTGAGGGAGCTGGATTAACATCAGTAGAGATACAGTCAGTAACACAGGGTGCTGGGGGAGAGGGGTTACTGAGTGACAGTGTGAGGGAGCAGGATTACCATCAGTAGAGATACAGTCAGTAACACAGGGTGCTGGGGGAGAGGGGTTACAGAGTGACAGTGTGAGGGAGCTGGATTAACATCAGTAGAGACACAGTCAGTAACACAGGGTGCTGGGGGAGAGAGGTTACTGAGTGACAGTGAGAGGGAGCTGGATTAACATCAGTAGAGATTCAGTCAGTAACACAGGGTGCTGGGGGAGAGGGGTTACTGAGTGACAGTGTGAGGGAGCTGGATTAACATCAGTAGAGATACAGTCAGTAACACAGGGTGCTGGAGGAGAGGGGTCACTGAGTGACAGTGTGAGGGAGCTGGATTTGCATCAGTAGAGATACAGTCAGTAACACAGCATGCTGGGGAGAGGGGTTACTGAGTGACAGTGTGAGGGAGCTGGATTAACATCAGTAGAGATACAGTCAGTAACACAGGGTGCTGGGGGAGAGGGGTTACTGAGTGACAGAGTGAGGGAGCTGGATTAACATCAGGAGAGATACAGTCAGTAACACAGGGTGCTGGGAGAGAGGGGTTACTGAGTGACTGTGAGGGAGCTGGATTAACATCAGTAGAGATTCAGTCAGTAACATAGGGTGCTGGGGGAGAGGGGTTACTGAGTGACAGTGTGAGAGAGCTGGATTAACATCAGTAGAGATACAGTCAGTAACACAGGGTGCTGGGTGCGAGGGGTTATTGAGTGACAGTATGAGGGAGCTGGATTAACATCAGTAGAGATACAGTCAGTAACACAGGGCGCTGGGGGAGAGGGGTTACTGAGTGACAGTGTGAGGGAGCTGGATTAACATCAGTAGAGATACAGTCAGTAACACAGGGTGCTCGGGGAGAGGGGTTACTGAGTGACAGTGTGAGAAAGCTGGATTAACATCAGTAGAGATACAGTCAGTAACACAGGGTGCTGGGTGCGAGGGGTTATTGAGTGACAGTGTGAGGGAGCTGGATTAACATCAGTACAGATAGTCAGTAACACACGGTGCTGGGGGGCGAGGGGTTACTGAGTGACAGTGTGAGGGAGCTGGATTAACATCAGTAGAGATACAGTCAGTAACACAGTGTGCTGGGTGAGAGGGGTTACTGAGTGACCGTGTGAGGGAGCTGGATTAACATCAGTAGAGATACAGTCAGTAACACAGGGTGCTGGGAGATCGGGGTTACTGAGTGACAGTGTGAGGGAGCTGGATTAACATCAGTAGAGATACAGTCAGTAACACAGGGTGCTGGGGGGCGAGGGATTACTGAGTGACAGTGTGAGGGAGCTGGATTAACATCAGTAGAGATACAGTCAGTAACGCAGGGAGCTGGGGGAATGGGGTTACTGAGTGACAGTCTGAGGGAGCTGGATTAACATCAGTACCGATACAGTCAGTAACACAGGGTGCTGGGGGAGAGTTACTGAGTGACAGTGTGAGGGAGCTGGATTAACATCAATAGAGATACAGTCAGTAACACAGTGTGCTGGGTGAGAGGGGTTACTGAGTGACAGTGTGAGGGAGCTGGATTAACATCAGTAGAGATACAGTCAGTAACACAGGGTGCTGGGGGGCGAGGGGTTACTGAGTGACAGTGTGAGGGAGCTGGGTTAACATCAGTAGAGATACAGTCAGGAACACAGGGTGCTGGGAGAGAGGGGTTACTGAGTGACAGTCTGAGGGAGCTGGATTAACATCAGTAGAGATACAGTCAGTAACACAGGGTGCTGGGGGGGAGAGGGGTTACTGAGTGACAGTGTGAGGGAGCTGGGTTAACATCAGTAGAGATACAGTCAGTAACACAGGGCGCTGGGGAAGAGGGGTTACTGAGTGACAGTGTGAGGGAGCAGGATTAACATCAGTAGAGATACAGTCAGTAACACAGGGTGCTGGGGGAGAGTTACTGAGTGACAGTGTGAGGGAGCTGGATTAACATCAGTAGAGATACAGTCAGTAACACAGTGTGCTGGGTGAGAGGGGTTACTGAGTGACAGTGTGAGGGAGCTGGATTAACATCAGTACAGATACAGTCAGTAACACAGGGTGCTGGGGGGCGAGGGGTTACTGAGTGACAGTGTGAGGGAGCTGGGTTAACATCAGTAGAGATACAGTCAGGAACACAGGGTGCTGGGAGAGAGGGGTTACTGAGTGACAGTGTGAGGGAGCTGGATTAACATCAGTAGAGATACAGTCAGTAACACAGGGTGCTGGGGGAGAGGGGTTACTGAGTGACAGTGTGAGGGAGCTGGGTTAACATCAGTAGAGATACAGTCAGTAACACAGCATGCTGGGGAGAGGGGTTACTGAGTGACAGTGTGAGGGAGCTGGATTAACATCAGTAGAGATACAGTCAGTAACACAGGGCGCTGGGGGAGAGGGGTTACTGAGTGACAGTGTGAGGGAGCTGGATTAACATCAGTAGAGATACAGTCAGTAACACAGGGTGCTGGGGGAGAGGGGTTACTGAGTGACAGTGTGAGAAAGCTGGATTAACATCAGTAGAGATACAGTCAGTAACACAGGGTGCTGGGTGCGAGGGGTTATTGAGTGACAGTGTGAGGGAGCTGGATTAACATCAGTAGAGATACAGTCAGGAACACAGGGTGCTGGGAGAGAGGGGTTACTGAGTGACAGTGTGAGGGAGCTGGATTAACATCAGTAGAGATACAGTCAGTAACACAGGGTGCTGGGGGAGAGGGGTTACTGAGTGACAGTGTGAGAGAGCTGGATTAACATCAGTAGAGATACAGTCAGTAACACAGGGTGCTGGGGGAGAGGGGTTACTGAGTGACAGTGTGAGGGAGCTGGATTAACATCAGTAGAGATACAGTCAGTAACACAGGGTGCTGGGAGAGAGCGGTTACTGAGTGACAGTGTGAGGGAGCTGGATTAACATCAGTACAGATACAGTCAGTAACACAGGGTGCTGGGAGAGAGCGGTTACTGAGTGACAGTGTGAGGGAGCTGGATTAACATCAGTACAGATACAGTCAGTAACACAGGGTGCTGGGGGAGAGTTACTGAGTGACAGTGTGAGGGAGCTGGATTAACATCAGTAGAGATTCAGTCAGTAACACAGGGTGCTGGGGGAGAGGGGTTACTGAGTGACAGTGTGAGGGAGCTGGATTAACATCAGTAGAGATACAGTCAGTAACACAGGGTGCTGGAGGAGAGGGGTCACTGAGTGACAGTGTGAGGGAGCTGGATTTGCATCAGTAGAGATACAGTCAGTAACACAGCATGCTGGGGAGAGGGGTTACTGAGTGACAGTGTGAGGGAGCTGGATTAACATCAGTAGAGATACAGTCAGTAACACAGGGTGCTGGGGGAGAGGGGTTACTGAGTGACAGAGTGAGGGAGCTGGATTAACATCAGGAGAGATACAGTCAGTAACACAGGGTGCTGGGAGAGAGGGGTTACTGAGTGACTGTGAGGGAGCTGGATTAACATCAGTAAAGATTCAGTCAGTAACATAGGGTGCTGGGGGAGAGGGGTTACTGAGTGACAGTGTGAGAGAGCTGGATTAACATCAGTAGAGATACAGTCAGTAACACAGGGTGCTGGGTGCGAGGGGTTATTGAGTGACAGTATGAGGGAGCTGGATTAACATCAGTAGAGATACAGTCAGTAACACAGGGCGCTGGGGGAGAGGGGTTACTGAGTGACAGTGTGAGGGAGCTGGATTAACATCAGTAGAGATACAGTCAGTAACACAGGGTGCTGGGGGAGAGGGGTTACTGAGTGACAGTGTGAGAAAGCTGGATTAACATCAGTAGAGATACAGTCAGTAACACAGGGTGCTGGGTGCGAGGGGTTATTGAGTGACAGTGTGAGGGAGCTGGATTAACATCAGTACAGATAGTCAGTAACACACGGTGCTGGGGGGCGAGGGGTTACTGAGTGACAGTGTGAGGGAGCTGGATTAACATCAGTAGAGATACAGTCAGTAACACAGTGTGCTGGGTGAGAGGGGTTACTGAGTGACCGTGTGAGGGAGCTGGATTAACATCAGTAGAGATACAGTCAGTAACACAGGGTGCTGGGAGATCGGGGTTACTGAGTGACAGTGTGAGGGAGCTGGATTAACATCAGTAGAGATACAGTCAGTAACACAGGGTGCTGGGGGGCGAGGGATTACTGAGTGACAGTGTGAGGGAGCTGGATTAACATCAGTAGAGATACAGTCAGTAACGCAGGGAGCTGGGGGAATGGGGTTACTGAGTGACAGTCTGAGGGAGCTGGATTAACATCAGTACAGATACAGTCAGTAACACAGGGTGCTGGGGGAGAGTTACTGAGTGACAGTGTGAGGGAGCTGGATTAACATCAATAGAGATACAGTCAGTAACACAGTGTGCTGGGTGAGAGGGGTTACTGAGTGACAGTGTGAGGGAGCTGGATTAACATCAGTAGAGATACAGTCAGTAACACAGGGTGCTGGGGGGCGAGGGGTTACTGAGTGACAGTGTGAGGGAGCTGGGTTAACATCAGTAGAGATACAGTCAGGAACACAGGGTGCTGGGAGAGAGGGGTTACTGAGTGACAGTCTGAGGGAGCTGGATTAACATCAGTAGAGATACAGTCAGTAACACAGGGTGCTGGGGGGGAGAGGGGTTACTGAGTGACAGTGTGAGGGAGCTGGGTTAACATCAGTAGAGATACAGTCAGTAACACAGGGCGCTGGGGAAGAGGGGTTACTGAGTGACAGTGTGAGGGAGCAGGATTAACATCAGTAGAGATACAGTCAGTTACACAGGGTGCTGGGGGAGAGTTACTGAGTGACAGTGTGAGGGAGCTGGATTAACATCAGTAGAGATACAGTCAGTAACACAGTGTGCTGGGTGAGAGGGGTTACTGAGTGACAGTGTGAGGGAGCTGGATTAACACCAGTACAGATACAGTCAGTAACACAGGGTGCTGGGGGGCGAGGGGTTACTGAGTGACAGTGTGAGGGAGCTGGGTTAACATCAGTAGAGATACAGTCAGGAACACAGGGTGCTGGGAGAGAGGGGTTACTGAGTGACAGTGTGAGGGAGCTGGATTAACATCAGTAGAGATACAGTCAGTAACACAGGGTGCTGGGGGAGAGGGGTTACTGAGTGACAGTGTGAGGGAGCTGGGTTAACATCAGTAGAGATACAGTCAGTAACACAGCATGCTGGGGAGAGGGGTTACTGAGTGACAGTGTGAGGGAGCTGGATTAACATCAGTAGAGATACAGTCAGTAACACAGGGCGCTGGGGGAGAGGGGTTACTGAGTGACAGTGTGAGGGAGCTGGATTAACATCAGTAGAGATACAGTCAGTAACACAGGGTGCTGGGGGAGAGGGGTTACTGAGTGACAGTGTGAGAAAGCTGGATTAACATCAGTAGAGATACAGTCAGTAACACAGGGTGCTGGGTGCGAGGGGTTATTGAGTGACAGTGTGAGGGAGCTGGATTAACATCAGTAGAGATACAGTCAGGAACACAGGGTGCTGGGAGAGAGGGGTTACTGAGTGACAGTGTGAGGGAGCTGGATTAACATCAGTAGAGATACAGTCAGTAACACAGGGTGCTGGGGGAGAGGGGTTACTGAGTGACAGTGTGAGAGAGCTGGATTAACATCAGTAGAGATACAGTCAGTAACACAGGGTGCTGGGGGAGAGGGGTTACTGAGTGACAGTGTGAGGGAGCTGGATTAACATCAGTAGAGATACAGTCAGTAACACAGGGTGCTGGGAGAGAGCGGTTACTGAGTGACAGTGTGAGGGAGCTGGATTAACATCAGTGCAGATACAGTCAGTAACGCAGGGAGCTGGGGGAAAGGGGTTACTGAGTGACAGTGTGAGGGAGCTGGATTAACATCAGTACAGATACAGTCAGTAACACAGGGTGCTGGGAGAGAGCGGTTACTGAGTGACAGTGTGAGGGAGCTGGATTAACATCAGTACAGATACAGTCAGTAACACAGGGTGCTGGGGGAGAGTTACTGAGTGACAGTGTGAGGGAGCTGGATTAACATCAGTAGAGATACAGTCAGTAACACAGTGTGCTGGGTGAGAGGGGTTACTGAGTGACAGTGTGAGGGAGCTGGATTAACATCAGTAGAGATACAGTCAGTAACACAGGGTGCTGGGGGGCGAGGGGTTACTGAGTGACAGTGTGAGGGAGCTGGGTTAACATCAGTAGAGATACAGTCAGGAACACAGGGTGCTGGGAGAGAGGGTTTACTGAGTGACAGTCTGAGGGAGCAGGATTAACATCAGTAGAGATACAGTCAGTAACACAGGGTGCTGGGGGAGAGGGGTTACTGAGTGACAGTGTGAGGGAGCTGGATTAACATCAGTAGAGATACAGTCAGTAACACAGGGCGCTGGGGGAGAGGGGTTACTGAGTGACAGTGTGAGGGAGCAGGATTAACATCAGTAGAGATACAGTCAGTAACACAGGGTGCTGGGGAGAGGGGTTACTGAGTGACAGTGTGAGGGAGCTAGATTAACATCAGTAGAGAAACAGTCAGTAACAAAGGGTGCTGGGAGAGAGGGGTTACTGAGTGACAGTGGGAGGTAGCAGGATTAACATCAGTAGAGATACAGTCAGTAACACAGGGTGCTGGGGGAGAGGGGTTACTGAGTGACATTGTGAGGGAGCTGGATTAACATCAGTAGAGATACAGTCAGTAACACAGGGTGCTGGGGGAGAGTTACTGAGTGACAGTGTGAGGGAGCTGGATTAACATCAGTAGAGATACAGTCAGTAACACAGGGTGCTGGGGGAGAAGGGTTACTGAGTGACAGTGTGAGGGTGCAGGATTAACATCAGTAGAGATACAGTCAGTAACACAGGGTGCTGGGGGAGAGGGGTTACTGAGTGACAGTGTGAGGGAGCAGGATTAACATCAGTAGAGATACAGTCAGTAACACAGGGTGCTGGGGGAGAGGGGTTACTGAGTGACAGTGTGAGGGAGCAGGATTAACATCAGTCGAGATACAGTCAGTAACACAGGGTGTTGGGGGAGAGGGGTTACTGAGTGACAGTGTGAGGGAGCTGGATTAACATCAGTAGAGATACAGTCAGTAACACAGGGTGCTGGGGGAGAGGGGTTTACTGAGTGACAGAGTGAGGGAGCTGGATTAACATCAGTAGAGATACAGTCAGTAACACAGGGTGCTGGGGGAGAGGGGTTACTGAGTGACAGTGTGAGGGAGCTGGATTAACATCAGTAGAGATACAGTCAGTAACACAGGGTGCTGGGGGAGAGGGGTTACTGAGTGACAGTGTCAGGGAGCTGGATTAACATCAGTAGAGAAACAGTCAGTAACAAAGGGTGCTGGGAGAGAGGGGTTACTGAGTGACAGTGAGGGAGCTGGATTAACATCAGTAGAGATACAGTCAGTAACACAGGGTGCTGGGGGAGAGGGGTTACTGAGTGACAGTGTGAGGTAGCAGGATTAACATCAGTAGAGACACAGTCAGTAACACAGTGTGCTGGGGGAGAGGGGTTACTGAGTGACAGTGTGAGGTAGCAGGATTAACATCAGTAGAGATACAGTCAGTAACACAGGGTGCTGGGGGAGAGGGGTTACTGAGTGACAGTGTGAGGGAGCTGGATTAACATCAGTAGAGATACAGTCAGTAACACAGGGCGCTGGGGGCGAGGGGTTACTGAGTGACAGTGTGAGGGAGCTGGGTTAACATCAGTAGAGATACAGTCAGGAACACAGGGTGCTGGGAGAGAGGGGTTACTGAGTGACAGTCTGAGGGAGCTGGATTAACATCAGTAGAGATACAGTCAGTAACACAGGGTGCTGGGGGGGAGAGGGGTTACTGAGTGACAGTGTGAGGGAGCTGGGTTAACATCAGTAGAGATACAGTCAGTAACACAGGGCGCTGGGGAAGAGGGGTTACTGAGTGACAGTGTGAGGGAGCAGGATTAACATCAGTAGAGATACAGTCAGTAACACAGGGTGCTGGGGGAGAGTTACTGAGTGACAGTGTGAGGGAGCTGGATTAACATCAGTAGAGATACAGTCAGTAACACAGTGTGCTGGGTGAGAGGGGTTACTGAGTGACAGTGTGAGGGAGCTGGATTAACATCAGTACAGATACAGTCAGTAACACAGGGTGCTGGGGGGCGAGGGGTTACTGAGTGACAGTGTGAGGGAGCTGGGTTAACATCAGTAGAGATACAGTCAGGAACACAGGGTGCTGGGAGAGAGGGGTTACTGAGTGACAGTGTGAGGGAGCTGGATTAACATCAGTAGAGATACAGTCAGTAACACAGGGTGCTGGGGGAGAGGGGTTACTGAGTGACAGTGTGAGGGAGCTGGGTTAACATCAGTAGAGATACAGTCAGTAACACAGCATGCTGGGGAGAGGGGTTACTGAGTGACAGTGTGAGGGAGCTGGATTAACATCAGTAGAGATACAGTCAGTAACACAGGGCGCTGGGGGAGAGGGGTTACTGAGTGACAGTGTGAGGGAGCTGGATTAACATCAGTAGAGATACAGTCAGTAACACAGGGTGCTGGGGGAGAGGGGTTACTGAGTGACAGTGTGAGAAAGCTGGATTAACATCAGTAGAGATACAGTCAGTAACACAGGGTGCTGGGTGCGAGGGGTTATTGAGTGACAGTGTGAGGGAGCTGGATTAACATCAGTAGAGATACAGTCAGGAACACAGGGTGCTGGGAGAGAGGGGTTACTGAGTGACAGTGTGAGGGAGCTGGATTAACATCAGTAGAGATACAGTCAGTAACACAGGGTGCTGGGGGAGAGGGGATACTGAGTGACAGTGTGAGAGAGCTGGATTAACATCAGTAGAGATACAGTCAGTAACACAGGGTGCTGGGGGAGAGGGGTTACTGAGTGACAGTGTGAGGGAGCTGGATTAACATCAGTAGAGATACAGTCAGTAACACAGGGTGCTGGGAGAGAGCGGTTACTGAGTGACAGTGTGAGGGAGCTGGATTAACATCAGTGCAGATACAGTCAGTAACGCAGGGAGCTGGGGGAAAGGGGTTACTGAGTGACAGTGTGAGGGAGCTGGATTAACATCAGTACAGATACAGTCAGTAACACAGGGTGCTGGGAGAGAGCGGTTACTGAGTGACAGTGTGAGGGAGCTGGATTAACATCAGTACAGATACAGTCAGTAACACAGGGTGCTGGGGGAGAGTTACTGAGTGACAGTGTGAGGGAGCTGGATTAACATCAGTAGAGATACAGTCAGTAACACAGTGTGCTGGGTGAGAGGGGTTACTGAGTGACAGTGTGAGGGAGCTGGATTAACATCAGTAGAGATACAGTCAGTAACACAGGGTGCTGGGGGGCGAGGGGTTACTGAGTGACAGTGTGAGGGAGCTGGGTTAACATCAGTAGAGATACAGTCAGGAACACAGGGTGCTGGGAGAGAGGGTTTACTGAGTGACAGTCTGAGGGAGCAGGATTAACATCAGTAGAGATACAGTCAGTAACACAGGGTGCTGAGGGAGAGGGGTTACTGAGTGACAGTGTGAGGGAGCTGGATTAACATCAGTAGAGATACAGTCAGTATGTCAGGGCGCTGGGGGAGAGGGGTTACTGAGTGACAGTGTGAGGGAGCAGGATTAACATCAGTAGAGATACAGTCAGTAACACAGGGTGCTGGGGAGAGGGGTTACTGAGTGACAGTGTGAGGGAGCTAGATTAACATCAGTAGAGAAACAGTCAGTAACAAAGGGTGCTGGGAGAGAGGGGTTACTGAGTGACAGTGGGAGGTAGCAGGATTAACATCAGTAGAGATACAGTCAGTAACACAGGGTGCTGGGGGAGAGGGGTTACTGAGTGACATTGTGAGGGAGCTGGATTAACATCAGTAGAGATACAGTCAGTAACACAGGGTGCTGGGGGAGAGTTACTGAGTGACAGTGTGAGGGAGCTGGATTAACATCAGTAGAGATACAGTCAGTAACACAGGGTGCTGGGGGAGAAGGGTTACTGAGTGACAGTGTGAGGGAGCAGGATTAACATCAGTAGAGATACAGTCAGTAACACAGGGTGCTGGGGGAGAGGGGTTACTGAGTGACAGTGTGAGGGAGCAGGATTAACATCAGTAGAGATACAGTCAGTAACACAGGGTGCTGGGGGAGAGGGGTTACTGAGTGACAGTGTGAGGGAGCAGGATTAACATCAGTCGAGATACAGTCAGTAACACAGGGTGCTGGGGGAGAGGGGTTACTGAGTGACAGTGTGAGGGAGCTGGATTAACATCAGTAGAGATACAGTCAGTAACACAGGGTGCTGGGGGAGAGGGGTTTACTGAGTGACAGAGTGAGGGAGCTGGATTAACATCAGTAGAGATACAGTCAGTAACACAGGGTGCTGGGGGAGAGGGGTTACTGAGTGACAGTGTGAGGGAGCTGGATTAACATCAGTAGAGATACAGTCAGTAACACAGGGTGCTGGGGGAGAGGGGTTACTGAGTGACAGTGTCAGGGAGCTGGATTAACATCAGTAGAGAAACAGTCAGTAACAAAGGGTGCTGGGAGAGAGGGGTTACTGAGTGACAGTGAGGGAGCTGGATTAACATCAGTAGAGATACAGTCAGTAACACAGGGTGCTGGGGGAGAGGGGTTACTGAGTGACAGTGTGAGGTAGCAGGATTAACATCAGTAGAGACACAGTCAGTAACACAGTGTGCTGGGGGAGAGGGGTTACTGAGTGACAGTGTGAGGTAGCAGGATTAACATCAGTAGAGATACAGTCAGTAACACAGGGTGCTGGGGGAGAGGGGTTACTGAGTGACAGTGTGAGGGAGCTGGATTAACATCAGTAGAGATACAGTCAGTAACACAGGGTGCTGGGGGAGAGTGATTACTGAGTGACAGAGTGAGGGAGCAGGATTAACATCAGTAGAGATACAGTCAGTAACGCAGTGTGCTGGGGGAGAGGGGTTACTGAGTGACAGTGTGACAGAGCTAGATTAACATCAGTAGAGATACAGTCAGTAACACCGGGTGCTGGGGAGATGGGTTACTGAGTGACAGTGTGAGGGAGCTGGATTAACATCAGTAGAGATACAGTCAGTAACACAGGGTGCTGGGGGAGAGTTACTGAGTGACAGTGTGAGGGAGCTGGATTAACATCAGTAGAGATACAGTCAGTAACACAGGGTGCTGGGGGAGAGTTACTGAGTGACAGTGTGAGGGAGCTGGATTAACATCATTAGAGATACAGTCAGTAACACAGTGTGCTGGGTGAGAGGGGTTACTGAGTGACAGTGTGAGGGAGCTGGATTAACATCAGTAGAGATACAGTCAGTAACACAGGGTGCTGGGGTGCGAGGGGTTACTGAGTGACAGTGTGAGGGAGCTGGGTTAACATCAGTAGAGATACAGTCAGTAACACAGGGTGCTGGGAGAGAGTGGTTACTGAGTGACAGTGTGAGGGAGCTGGATTAACATCAGTAGAGATACAGTCAGTAACACAGGGTGCTGGGGGAGAGTTACTGAGCGACAGTGTGAGGGAGCTGGATTAACATCATTAGAGATACAGTCAGTAACACAGGGTGCTGGGGGAGAGTTACTGAGTGACAGTGTGAGGGAGCTGGATTAACATCAGTAGAGATACAGTCAGTAACACAGTGTGCTGGGTGAGAGGGGTTACTGAGTGACAGTGTGAGGGAGCTGGATTAACATCAGTAGAGATACAGTCAGTAACACAGGGTGCTGGGGGGCGAGGGGTTACTGAGTGACAGTGTGAGGGAGCTGGGTTAACATCAGTAGAGATACAGTCAGGAACACAGGGTGCTGGGAGAGAGGGTTTACTGAGTGACAGTCTGAGGGAGCAGGATTAACATCAGTAGAGATACAGTCAGTAACACAGGGTGCTGGGGGAGAGGGGTTACTGAGTGACAGTGTGAGGGAGCTGGATTAACATCAGTAGAGATACAGTCAGTATGTCAGGGCGCTGGGGGAGAGGGGTTACTGAGTGACAGTGTGAGGGAGCAGGATTAACATCAGTAGAGATACAGTCAGTAACACAGGGTGCTGGGGAGAGGGGTTACTGAGTGACAGTGTGAGGGAGCTAGATTAACATCAGTAGAGAAACAGTCAGTAACAAAGGGTGCTGGGAGAGAGGGGTTACTGAGTGACAGTGGGAGGTAGCAGGATTAACATCAGTAGAGATACAGTCAGTAACACAGGGTGCTGGGGGAGAGGGGTTACTGAGTGACATTGTGAGGGAGCTGGATTAACATCAGTAGAGATACAGTCAGTAACACAGGGTGCTGGGGGAGAGTTACTGAGTGACAGTGTGAGGGAGCTGGATTAACATCAGTAGAGATACAGTCAGTAACACAGGGTGCTGGGGGAGAAGGGTTACTGAGTGACAGTGTGAGGGAGCAGGATTAACATCAGTAGAGATACAGTCAGTAACACAGGGTGCTGGGGGAGAGGGGTTACTGAGTGACAGTGTGAGGGAGCAGGATTAACATCAGTAGAGATACAGTCAGTAACACAGGGTGCTGGGGGAGAGGGGTTACTGAGTGACAGTGTGAGGGAGCAGGATTAACATCAGTCGAGATACAGTCAGTAACACAGGGTGCTGGGGGAGAGGGGTTACTGAGTGACAGTGTGAGGGAGCTGGATTAACATCAGTAGAGATACAGTCAGTAACACAGGGTGCTGGGGGAGAGGGGTTTACTGAGTGACAGAGTGAGGGAGCTGGATTAACATCAGTAGAGATACAGTCAGTAACACAGGGTGCTGGGGGAGAGGGGTTACTGAGTGACAGTGTGAGGGAGCTGGATTAACATCAGTAGAGATACAGTCAGTAACACAGGGTGCTGGGGGAGAGGGGTTACTGAGTGACAGTGTCAGGGAGCTGGATTAACATCAGTAGAGAAACAGTCAGTAACAAAGGGTGCTGGGAGAGAGGGGTTACTGAGTGACAGTGAGGGAGCTGGATTAACATCAGTAGAGATACAGTCAGTAACACAGGGTGCTGGGGGAGAGGGGTTACTGAGTGACAGTGTGAGGTAGCAGGATTAACATCAGTAGAGACACAGTCAGTAACACAGTGTGCTGGGGGAGAGGGGTTACTGAGTGACAGTGTGAGGTAGCAGGATTAACATCAGTAGAGATACAGTCAGTAACACAGGGTGCTGGGGGAGAGGGGTTACTGAGTGACAGTGTGAGGGAGCTGGATTAACATCAGTAGAGATACAGTCAGTAACACAGGGTGCTGGGGGAGAGTGATTACTGAGTGACAGAGTGAGGGAGCAGGATTAACATCAGTAGAGATACAGTCAGTAACGCAGTGTGCTGGGGGAGAGGGGTTACTGAGTGACAGTGAGACGGAGCTAGATTAACATCAGTAGAGATACAGTCAGTAACACCGGGTGCTGGGGAGATGGGTTACTGAGTGACAGTGTGAGGGAGCTGGATTAACATCAGTAGAGATACAGTCAGTAACACAGGGTGCTGGGGGAGAGTTACTGAGTGACAGTGTGAGGGAGCTGGATTAACATCAGTAGAGATACAGTCAGTAACACAGGGTGCTGGGGGAGAGTTACTGAGTGACAGTGTGAGGGAGCTGGATTAACATCATTAGAGATACAGTCAGTAACACAGTGTGCTGGGTGAGAGGGGTTACTGAGTGACAGTGTGAGGGAGCTGGATTAACATCAGTAGAGATACAGTCAGTAACACAGGGTGCTGGGGTGCGAGGGGTTACTGAGTGACAGTGTGAGGGAGCTGGGTTAACATCAGTAGAGATACAGTCAGTAACACAGGGTGCTGGGAGAGAGTGGTTACTGAGTGACAGTGTGAGGGAGCTGGATTAACATCAGTAGAGATACAGTCAGTAACACAGGGTGCTGGGGGAGAGTTACTGAGCGACAGTGTGAGGGAGCTGGATTAACATCATTAGAGATACAGTCAGTAACACAGGGTGCTGGGGGAGAGGGGTTACTGAGTGACAGTGTGAGAGAGCTGGATTAACATCAGTAGAGATACAGGCAGTAACACAGGGTGCTGGGAGAGAGTGGTTACTGAGTGACAGTGTGAGGGAGCTGGATTAACATCAGTAGAGATACAGTCAGTAACACAGGGTGCTGGGGGAGAGTTACTGAGTGACAGTGTGAGGGAGCTGGATTAACATCATCAGAGATACAGTCAGTAACACAGTGTGCTGGGTGAGAGGGGTTACTGAGTGACAGTGTGAGGGAGCTGGATTAACATCAGTAGAGAGACAGTCAGTAACACAGGGTGCTGGGGGGCGAGGGGTTACTGAGTGACAGTGTGAGGGAGCTGGGTTAACATCAGTAGAGATACAGTCAGTAACACAGGGTGCTGGGAGAGAGTGTTTACTGAGTGACAGTGTGAGGGAGCTGGATTAACATCAGTAGAGATACAGTCAGTAACACAGGGTGCTGGGGGGGAGAGGGGTTACTGAGTGACAGTGTGAGGGAGCTGGGTTAACATCAGTAGAGATACAGTCAGTAACACAGGGTGCTGGGGGAGAGAGGTTACTGAGTGACAGTGTGAGGGAGCTGGATTAACATCAGTAGAGATACAGTCAGTAACACAGGGTGCTGGGAGAGAGGGGTTACTGAGTGACAGTCTGAGGGAGCTGGATTAACATCAGTAGAGATACAGTCAGTAACACAGGGTGCTGGGGGAGAGGGGTTACTGAGTGACAGTGTGAGAGAGCTGGATTAACATCAGTAGAGATACAGTCAGTAACACGGTGCTGGGGGAGAGGGGTTACTGAGTGACAGAGTGAGGGAGCTGGATTAACATCAGTAGAGATACAGTCAGTAACACAGGGTGCTGGGAGAGAGTGGTTACTGAGTGACTGTGAGGGAGCTGGATTAAGATCAGTAGAGATTCAGTCAGTAACATAGGGTGCTGGGAGAGAGGGGTTACTGAGTGACAGTGTGAGGGAGCTGGATTAACATCAGTAGAGATACAGTCAGTAACACAGGGCGCTGGGGGAGAGGGGTTACTGAGTGACAGTGTGAGAGAGCTGGATTAACATCAGTAGAGATACAGTCAGTAACACAGTGTACTGGGGGAGAGGGGTTACTGAGTGACAATGTGAGGGAGCTGGATTAACATCAGTAGAGATACAGTCAGTAACACAGGGTGCTGGGGGAGAGGGGTTACTGAGTGACAGTGTGAGGGAGCTGGATTAACATCAGTAGAGATACAGTCAGTAACGCAGTGTGCTGGGGGAGAGGGGTTACTGAGTGACAGTGTGACGGAGCTAGATTAACATCAGTAGAGATACAGTCAGTAACACAGGGTGCTGGGGAGAGGGGTTACTGAGTGACAGTGTGAGGGAGCTGGATTTACATCAGTAGAGATATAGTCAGTAACGCAGGGAGCTGGGGGAGAGGGGTTACTGAGTGACAGTGTGAGGGAGCTGGATTAACATCAGTAGAGATACAGTCAGTAACACAGGGTGCTGGGTGCGAGGGGTTACTGAGTGACAGTGTGAGGGAGCTGGATTAACATCATTAGAGATACAGTCAGTAACACAGTGTGCTGGGTGAGAGGGGTTACTGAGTGACAGTGTGAGGGAGCTGGATTAACATCAGTAGAGATACAGTCAGTAACACAGGGTGCTGGGGGGCGAGGGGTTACTGAGTGACAGTGTGAGGGAGCTGGGTTAACATCAGTAGAGATACAGTCAGTAACACAGGGTGCTGGGGGGGAGAGGGGTTACTGAGTGACAGTGTGAGGGAGCTGGGTTAACATCAGTAGAGATACAGTCAGTAACACAGGGCGCTGGGGAAGAGGGGTCACTGAGTGACAGTGTGAGGGAGCTGGATTAACATCAGTAGAGATACAGTCAGGAACACAGGGTGCTGGGAGAGAGGGGTTACTGAGTGACAGTGTGAGGGAGCTGGATTAACATCAGTAGAGATACAGTCAGTAACACAGGGTGCTGGGGGAGAGGGGTTACTGAGTGACAGTGTGAGAGAGCTGGATTAACATCAGTAGAGATACAGTCAGTAATACAGGGTGCTGGGGGAGAGGGGTTACTGAGTGACATAGTGAGGGAGCTGGATTAACATCAGTAGAGATACAGTCAGTAACACAGGGTGCTGGGAGAGAGTGGTTACTGAGTGACTGTGAGGGAGCTGGATTAAGATCAGTAGAGATTCAGTCAGTAACATAGGGTGCTGGGAGAGAGGGGTTACTGAGTGACAGTGTGAGGGAGCTGGATTAACATCAGTAGAGATACAGTCAGTAACACAGGGCGCTGGGGGAGAGGGGTTACTGAGTGACAGTGTGAGAGAGCTGGATTAACATCAGTAGAGATACAGTCAGTAACACAGTGTACTGGGGGAGAGGGGTTACTGAGTGACAGTGTGAGGGAGCTGGATTAACATCAGTAGAGATACAGTCAGTAACACAGGGTGCTGGAGGAGAGGGGTTACTGAGTGACAGTGTGAGGCAGCTGGATTAACATCAGTAGAGACACAGTCAGTAACACAGGGCGCTGGGGGGCGAGGGGTTACTGAGTGACAGTGTGAGGGAGCTGGATTAACATCAGTTGAGACACGGTCAGTAACACAGGGCGCTGGGGGGCGAGGGGTTACTGAGTGACAGTGTGAGGGAGCTGGATTAACATCAGTAGAGACACAGTCAGTAACACAGGGTGCTGGGGGAGAGGGGTTACTGAGTGACAGTGTGAGGGAGCTGGATTAACATCAGTAGAGATACAGTCAGTAACAAAGGGTGCTGGGGGAGAGGGGTTACTGAGTGACAGTGTGAGGGAGCTGGATTAACATCAGTAGAGATACAGTCAGTAACACAGGGCGCTGGGGGAGAGGGGTTACTGAGTGACAGTGTGAGGGAGCAGGATTAACATCAGTAGAGATACAGTCAGTAACGCAGTGTGCTGGGGGAGAGGGGTTACTGAGTGACAGTGTGACGGAGCTAGATTAACATCAGTAGAGATACAGTCAGTAACACAGGGTGCTGGGGAGAGGGGTTACTGAGTGACAGTGTGCGGGAGCTGGATTTACATCAGTAGAGATATAGTCAGTAACGCAGGGAGCTGGGGGAGAGGGGTTACTGAGTGACAGTGTGAGGGAGCTGGATTAACATCAGTAGAGATACAGTCAGTAACACAGGGTGCTGGGGGAGAGAGGTTACTGAGTGACAGTGTGAGGGAGCTGGATTAACATCAGTAGAGATACAGTCAGTAACACAGGGTGCTGGGGGAGAGGGGTTACTGAGTGACAGTGTGAGGGAGCTGGATTAACATCAGTAGAGATACAGTCAGTAACACAGGGTGCTGGGGGAGAGGGGTTACTGAGTGACAGTGTGAGGGAGCTGGATTAACATCAGTAGAGATACAGTCAGTAACACAGGGTGCTGGGGGAGAGGGGTTACTGAGTGACAGTGTGAGGGAGCAGGATTACCATCAGTAGAGATACAGTCAGTAACACAGGGTGCTGGGGGAGAGGGGTTACAGAGTGACAGTGTGAGGGAGCTGGATTAACATCAGTAGAGACACAGTCAGTAACACAGGGTGCTGGGGGAGAGAGGTTGCTGAGTGACAGTGAGAGGGAGCTGGATTAACATCAGTAGAGATTCAGTCAGTAACACAGGGTGCTGGGGGAGAGGGGTTACTGAGTGACAGTGTGAGGGAGCTGGATTAACATCAGTAGAGATACAGTCAGTAACACAGGGTGCTGGAGGAGAGGGGTCACTGAGTGACAGTGTGAGGGAGCTGGATTTGCATCAGTAGAGATACAGTCAGTAACACAGCATGCTGGGGAGAGGTGTTACTGAGTGACAGTGTGAGGGAGCTGGATTAACATCAGTAGAGATACAGTCAGTAACACAGGGTGCTGGGGGAGAGGGGTTACTGAGTGACAGAGTGAGGGAGCTGGATTAACATCAGGAGAGATACAGTCAATAACACAGGGTGCAGGGAGAGAGGGGTTACTGAGTGACTGTGAGGGAGCTGGATTAACATCAGTAGAGATTCAGTCAGTAACATAGGGTGCTGGGGGAGAGGGGTTACTGAGTGACAGTGTGAGAGAGCTGGATTAACATCAGTAGAGATACAGTCAGTAACACAGGGTGCTGGGTGCGAGGGGTTATTGAGTGACAGTATGAGGGAGCTGGATTAACATCAGTAGAGATACAGTCAGTAACACAGGGCGCTGGGGGAGAGGGGTTACTGAGTGACAGTGTGAGGGAGCTGGATTAACATCAGTAGAGATACAGTCAGTAACACAGGGTGCTGGGGGAGAGGGGTTACTGAGTGACAGTGTGAGAAAGCTGGATTAACATCAGTAGAGATACAGTCAGTAACACAGGGTGCTGGGTGCGAGGGGTTATTGAGTGACAGTGTGAGGGAGCTGGATTAACATCAGTACAGATAGTCAGTAACACACGGTGCTGGGGGGCGAGGGGTTACTGAGTGACAGTGTGAGGGAGCTGGATTAACATCAGTAGAGATACAGTCAGTAACACAGTGTGCTGGGTGAGAGGGGTTACTGAGTGACCGTGTGAGGGAGCTGGATTAACATCAGTAGAGATACAGTCAGTAACACAGGGTGCTGGGAGATCGGGGTTACTGAGTGACAGTGTGAGGGAGCTGGATTAACATCAGTAGAGATACAGTCAGTAACACAGGGTGCTGGGGGGCGAAGGATTACTGAGTGACAGTGTGAGGGAGCTGGATTAACATCAGTAGAGATACAGTCAGTAACGCAGGGAGCTGGGGGAATGGGGTTACTGAGTGACAGTCTGAGGGAGCTGGATTAACATCAGTACAGATACAGTCAGTAACACAGGGTGCTGGGGGAGAGTTACTGAGTGACAGTGTGAGGGAGCTGGATTAACATCAATAGAGATACAGTCAGTAACACAGTGTGCTGGGTGAGAGGGGTTACTGAGTGACAGTGTGAGGGAGCTGGATTAATATCAGTAGAGATACAGTCAGTAACACAGGGTGCTGGGGGGCGAGGGGTTACTGAGTGACAGTGTGAGGGAGCTGGGTTAACATCAGTAGAGATACAGTCAGGAACACAGGGTGCTGGGAGAGAGGGGTTACTGAGTGACAGTCTGAGGGAGCTGGATTAACATCAGTAGAGATACAGTCAGTAACACAGGGTGCTGGGGGGGAGAGGGGTTACTGAGTGACAGTGTGAGGGAGCTGGGTTAACATCAGTAGAGATACAGTCAGTAACACAGGGCGCTGGGGAAGAGGGGTTACTGAGTGACAGTGTGAGGGAGCAGGATTAACATCAGTAGAGATACAGTCAGTAACACAGGGTGCTGGGGGAGAGTTACTGAGTGACAGTGTGAGGGAGCTGGATTAACATCAGTAGAGATACAGTCAGTAACACAGTGTGCTGGGTGAGAGGGGTTACTGAGTGACAGTGTGAGGGAGCTGGATTAACATCAGTACAGATACAGTCAGTAACACAGGGTGCTGGGGGGCGAGGGGTTACTGAGTGACAGTGTGAGGGAGCTGGGTTAACATCAGTAGAGATACAGTCAGGAACACAGGGCGCTAGGAGAGAGGGGTTACTGAGTGACAGTGTGAGGGAGCTGGATTAACATCAGTAGAGATACAGTCAGTAACTCAGGGTGCTGGGGGAGAGGGGTTACTGAGTGACAGTGTGAGGGAGCTGGGTTAACATCAGTAGAGATACAGTCAGTAACACAGCATGCTGGGGAGAGGGGTTACTGAGTGACAGTGTGAGGGAGCTGGATTAACATCAGTAGAGATACAGTCAGTAACACAGGGCGCTGGGGGAGAGGGGTTACTGAGTGACAGTGTGAGGGAGCTGGATTAACATCAGTAGAGATACAGTCAGTAACACAGGGTGCTGGGGGAGAGGGGTTACTGAGTGACAGTGTGAGAAAGCTGGATTAACATCAGTAGAGATACAGTCAGTAACACAGGGTGCTGGGTGCGAGGGGTTATTGAGTGACAGTGTGAGGGAGCTGGATTAACATCAGTAGAGATACAGTCAGGAACACAGGGTGCTGGGAGAGAGGGGTTACTGAGTGACAGTGTGAGGGAGCTGGATTAACATCAGTAGAGATACAGTCAGTAACACAGGGCGCTGGGGGAGAGGGGTTACTGAGTGACAGTGTGAGAGAGCTGGATTAACATCAGTAGAGATACAGTCAGTAACACAGGGTGCTGGGGGAGAGGGGTTACTGAGTGACAGTGTGAGGGAGCTGGATTAACATCAGTGGAGATACAGTCAGTAACACAGGGTGCTGGGGGAGAGGGGTTACTGAGTGACAGTGTGAGAAAGCTGGATTAACATCAGTAGAGATACAGTCAGTAACACAGGGTGCTGGGTGCGAGGGGTTATTGAGTGACAGTGTGAGGGAGCTGGATTAACATCAGTAGAGATACAGTCAGGAACACAGGGTGCTGGGAGAGAGGGGTTACTGAGTGACAGTGTGAGGGAGCTGGATTAACATCAGTAGAGATACAGTCAGTAACACAGGGCGCTGGGGGAGAGGGGTTACTGAGTGACAGTGTGAGAGAGCTGGATTAACATCAGTAGAGATACAGTCAGTAACACAGGGTGCTGGGGGAGAGGGGTTACTGAGTGACAGTGTGAGGGAGCTGGATTAACATCAGTGGAGATACAGTCAGTAACACAGGGTGCTGGGAGAGAGCGGTTACTGAGTGACAGTGTGAGGGAGCTGGATTAACATCAGTGCAGATACAGTCAGTAACGCAGGGAGCTGGGGGAAAGGGGTTACTGAGTGACAGTGTGAGGGAGCTGGATTAACATCAGTACAGATACAGTCAGTAACACAGGGTGCTGGGAGAGAGTGGTTACTGAGTGACAGTGTGAGGGAGCTGGATTAACATCAGTACAGATACAGTCAGTAACACAGGGTGCTGTGGGAGAGTTACTGAGTGACAGTGTGAGGGAGCTGGATTAACATCAGTAGAGATACAGTCAGTAACACAGTGTGCTGGGTGAGAGGGGTTACTGAGTGACAGTGTGAGGGAGCTGGATTAACATCAGTAGAGATACAGTCAGTAACACAGGGTGCTGGGGGGCGAGGGGTTACTGAGTGACAGTGTGAGGGAGCTGGGTTAACATCAGTAGAGATACAGTCAGGAACACAGGGTGCTGGGAGAGAGGGTTTACTGAGTGACAGTCTGAGGGAGCAGGATTAACATCAGTAGAGATACAGTCAGTAACACAGGGTGCTGGGGGAGAGGGGTTACTGAGTGACAGTGTGAGGGAGCTGGATTAACATCAGTAGAGATACAGTCACTAACACAGGGCGCTGGGGGAGAGGGGTTACTGAGTGACAGTGTGAGGGAGCAGGATTAACATCAGTAGAGATACAGTCAGTAACACAGGGTGCTGGGGAGAGGGGTTACTGAGTGACAGTGTGAGGGAGCTGGATTAACATCAGTAGAGAAACAGTCAGTAACAAAGGGTGCTGGGAGAGAGGGGTTACTGAGTGACAGTGTGAGGTAGCAGGATTAACATCAGTAGAGATACAGTCAGTAACACAGGGTGCTGGGGGAGAGGGGTTACTGAGTGATATTGTGAGGGAGCTGGATTAACATCAGTAGAGATACAGTCAGTAACACAGGGTGCTGGGGGAGAGGGGTTACTGAGTGACAGTGTGAGAAAGCTGGATTAACATCAGTAGAGATACAGTCAGTAACACAGGGTGCTGGGTGCGAGGGGTTATTGAGTGACAGTGTGAGGGAGCTGGATTAACATCAGTAGAGATACAGTCAGGAACACAGGGTGCTGGGAGAGAGGGGTTACTGAGTGACAGTGTGAGGGAGCTGGATTAACATCAGTAGAGATACAGTCAGTAACACAGGGCGCTGGGGGAGAGGGGTTACTGAGTGACAGTGTGAGAGAGCTGGATTAACATCAGTAGAGATACAGTCAGTAACACAGGGTGCTGGGGGAGAGGGGTTACTGAGTGACAGTGTGAGGGAGCTGGATTAACATCAGTAGAGATACAGTCAGTAACACAGGGTGCTGGGAGAGAGCGGTTACTGAGTGACAGTGTGAGGGAGCTGGATTAACATCAGTGCAGATACAGTCAGTAACGCAGGGAGCTGGGGGAAAGGGGTTACTGAGTGACAGTGTGAGGGAGCTGGATTAACATCAGTACAGATACAGTCAGTAACACAGGGTGCTGGGAGAGAGCGGTTACTGAGTGACAGTGTGAGGGAGCTGGATTAACATCAGTACAGATACAGTCAGTAACACAGGGTGCTGGGGGAGAGTTACTGAGTGACAGTGTGAGGGAGCTGGATTAACATCAGTAGAGATACAGTCAGTAACACAGTGTGCTGGGTGAGAGGGGTTACTGAGTGACAGTGTGAGGGAGCTGGATTAACATCAGTAGAGATACAGTCAGTAACACAGGGTGCTGGGGGGCGAGGGGTTACTGAGTGACAGTGTGAGGGAGCTGGATTAACATCAGTAGAGATACAGTCAGGAACACAGGGCGCTGGGGGAGAGGGGTTACTGAGTGACAGTGTGAGGGAGCTGGATTAACATCAGTAGAGATACAGTCAGGAACACAGGGTGCTGGGAGAGAGGGTTTACTGAGTGACAGTCTGAGGGAGCAGGATTAACATCAGTAGAGATACAGTCAGTAACACAGGGTGCTGGGTTAGAGGGGTTACTGAGTGACAGTGTGAGGGAGCTGGATTAACATCAGTAGAGATACAGTCAGTAACACAGGGCGCTGGGGGAGAGGGGTTACTGAGTGACAGTGTGAGGGAGCAGGATTAACATCAGTAGAGATACAGTCAGTAACACAGGGTGCTGGGGAGAGGGGTTACTGAGTGACAGTGTGAGGGAGCTGGATTAACATCAGTAGAGAAACAGTCAGTAACAAAGGGTGCTGGGAGAGAGGGGTTACTGAGTGACAGTGTGAGGTAGCAGGATTAACATCAGTAGAGATACAGTCAGTAACACAGGGTGCTGGGGGAGAGTTACTGAGTGACAGTGTGAGGGAGCTGGATTAACATCAGTAGAGATACAGTCAGTAACACAGGGTGCTGGGGGAGAGGGGTTACTGAGTGACAGTGTGAGGGAGCTGGATTAACATCAGTAGAGATACAGTCAGTAACACAGGGTGCTGGGGGAGAGTGATTACTGAGTGACAGAGTGAGGGAGCAGGATTAACATCAGTAGAGATACAGTCAGTAACGCAGTGTGCTGGGGGAGAGGGGTTACTGAGTGACAGTGTGACGGAGCTAGATTAACATCAGTAGAGATACAGTCAGTAACACCGGGTGCTGGGGAGAGGGGTTACTGAGTGACAGTGTGAGGGAGCTGGATTAACATCAGTAGAGATACAGTCAGTAACACAGGGTGCTGGGGGAGAGTTACTGAGTGACAGTGTGAGGGAGCTGGATTAACATCATTAGAGATACAGTCAGTAACACAGTGTGCTGGGTGAGAGGGGTTACTGAGTGACAGTGTGAGGGAGCTGGATTAACATCAGTAGAGATACAGTCAGTAACACAGGGTGCTGGCGGGCGAGGGGTTACTGAGTGACAGTGTGAGGGAGCTGGGTTAACATCAGTAGAGATACAGTCAGTAACACAGGGTGCTGGGAGAGAGTGGTTACTGAGTGACAGTGTGAGGGAGCTGGATTAACATCAGTAGAGATACAGTCAGTAACACAGGGTGCTGGGGGAGAGTTACTGAGTGACAGTGTGAGGGAGCTGGATTAACATCATTAGAGATACAGTCAGTAACACAGGGTGCTGGGGGAGAGGGGTTACTGAGTGACAGTGTGAGAGAGCTGGATTAACATCAGTAGAGATACAGGCAGTAACACAGGGTGCTGGGAGAGAGTGGTTACTGAGTGACAGTGTGAGGGAGCTGGATTAACATCAGTAGAGATACAGTCAGTAACACAGGGTGCTGGGGGAGAGTTACTGAGTGACAGTGTGAGGGAGCTGGATTAACATCATTAGAGATACAGTCAGTAACACAGTGTGCTGGGTGAGAGGGGTTACTGAGTGACAGTGTGAGGGAGCTGGATTAACATCAGTAGAGATACAGTCAGTAACACAGGGTGCTGGGGGGCGAGGGGTTACTGGGTGACAGTGTGAGGGAGCTGGGTTAACATCAGTAGAGATACAGTCAGTAACACAGGGTGCTGGGAGAGAGTGGTTACTGAGTGACAGTGTGAGGGAGCTGGATTAACATCAGTAGAGATACAGTCAGTAACACAGGGTGCTGGGGGGGAGAGGGGTTACTGAGTGACAGTGTGAGGGAGCTGGGTTAACATCAGTAGAGATACAGTCAGTAACACAGGGTGCTGGGGGAGAGAGGTTACTGAGTGACAGTGTGAGGGAGCTGGATTAACATCAGTAGAGATACAGTCAGTAACACAGGGTGCTGGGAGAGAGGGGTTACTGAGTGACAGTGTGAGGGTGCTGGATTAACATCAGTAGAGATACAGTCAGTAACACAGGGTGCTGGGGGAGAGGGGTTACTGAGTGACAATGTGAGAGAGCTGGATTAACATCAGTAGAGATACAGTCAGTAACACAGGGTGCTGGGGGAGAGGGGTTACTGAGTGACAGAGTGAGGGAGCTGGATTAACATCAGTAGAGATACAGTCAGTAACACAGGGTGCTGGGAGAGAGTGGTTACTGAGTGACTGTGAGGGAGCTGGATTAAGATCAGTAGAGATTCAGTCAGTAACATAGGGTGCTGGGAGAGAGGGGTTACTGAGTGACAGTGTGAGGGAGCTGGATTAACATCAGTAGAGATACAGTCAGTAACACAGGGCGCTGGGGGAGCGGGGTTACTGAGTGACAGTGTGAGAGAGCTGGATTAACATCAGTAGAGATACAGTCAGTAACACAGTGTACTGGGGGAGAGGGGTTACTGAGTGACAGTGTGAGGGAGCTGGATTAACATCAGTAGAGATACAGTCAGTAACACAGGGTGCTGGGGGAGAGGGGTTACTGAGTGACAGTGTGAGGGAGCTGGATTAACATCAGTAGAGATACAGTCAGTAACACAGGGCGCTGGGGGAGAGGGGTTACTGAGTGACAGTGTGAGGGAGCAGGATTAACATCAGTAGAGATACAGTCAGTAACGCAGTGTGCTGGGGGAGAGGGGTTACTGAGTGACAGTGTGACGGAGCTAGATTAACATCAGTAGAGATACAGTCAGTAACACAGGGTGCTGGGGAGAGGGGTTACTGAGTGACAGTGTGAGGGAGCTGGATTTACATCAGTAGAGATATAGTCAGTAACGCAGGGAGCTGGGGGAGAGGGGTTACTGAGTGACAGTGTGAGGGAGCTGGATTAACATCAGTAGAGATACAGTCAGTAACACAGGGTGCTGGGTGCGAGGGGTTACTGAGTGACAGTGTGAGGGAGCTGGATTAACATCATTAGAGATACAGTCAGTAACACAGTGTGCTGGGTGAGAGGGGTTACTGAGTGACAGTGTGAGGGAGCTGGATTAACATCAGTAGAGATACAGTCAGTAACACAGGGTGCTGGGGGGCGAGGGGTTACTGAGTGACAGTGTGAGGGAGCTGGGTTAACATCAGTAGAGATACAGTCAGTAACACAGGGTGCTGGGGGGGAGAGGGGTTACTGAGTGACAGTGTGAGGGAGCTGGGTTAACATCAGTAGAGATACAGTCAGTAACACAGGGCGCTGGGGAAGAGGGGTTACTGAGTGACAGTGTGAGGGAGCTGGATTAACATCAGTAGAGATACAGTCAGGAACACAGGGTGCTGGGAGAGAGGGGTTACTGAGTGACAGTGTGAGGGAGCTGGATTAACATCAGTAGAGATACAGTCAGTAACACAGGGTGCTGGGGGAGAGGGGTTACTGAGTGACAGTGTGAGAGAGCTGGATTAACATCAGTAGAGATACAGTCAGTAATACAGGGTGCTGGGGGAGAGGGGTTACTGAGTGACAGAGTGAGGGAGCTGGATTAACATCAGTAGAGATACAGTCAGTAACACAGGGTGCTGGGAGAGAGTGGTTACTGAGTGACTGTGAGGGAGCTGGATTAAGATCAGTAGAGATTCAGTCAGTAACATAGGGTGCTGGGAGAGAGGGGTTACTGAGTGACAGTGTGAGGGAGCTGGATTAACATCAGTAGAGATACAGTCAGTAACACAGGGCGCTGGGGGAGAGGGGTTACTGAGTGACAGTGTGAGAGAGCTGGATTAACATCAGTAGAGATACAGTCAGTAACACAGTGTACTGGGGGAGAGGGGTTACTGAGTGACAGTGTGAGGGAGCTGGATTAACATCAGTAGAGATACAGTCAGTAACACAGGGTGCTGGAGGAGAGGGGTTACTGAGTGACAGTGTGAGGCAGCTGGATTAACATCAGTAGAGACACAGTCAGTAACACAGGGCGCTGGGGGGCGAGGGGTTACTGAGTGACAGTGTGAGGGAGCTGGATTAACATCAGTTGAGACACGGTCAGTAACACAGGGCGCTGGGGGGCGAGGGGTTACTGAGTGACAGTGTGAGGGAGCTGGATTAACATCAGTAGAGTCACAGTCAGTAACACAGGGTGCTGGGGGAGAGTTACTGAGTGACAGTGTGAGGGAGCTGGATTAACATCATTAGAGATACAGTCAGTAACACAGTGTGCTGGGTGAGAGGGGTTACTGAGTGACAGTGTGAGGGAGCTGGATTAACATCAGTAGAGATACAGTCAGTAACACAGGGTGCTGGGGGGCGAGGGGTTACTGAGTGACAGTGTGAGGGAGCTGGGTTAACATCAGTAGAGATACAGTCAGTAACGCAGGGAGCTGGGGGAGAGGGGTTACTGAGTGACAGAGTGAGGGAGCTGGGTTAACATCAGTAGAGATACAGTCAGTAACATAGGGTGCTGGGGGGGAGAGGGGTTACTGAGTGACAGTGTGAGGGAGCTGGGTTAACATCAGTAGAGATACAGTCAGTAACACAGGGCGCTGGGGAAGAGGGGTTACTGAGTGACAGTGTGAGGGAGCTGGATTAACATCAAGAGAGATACAGTCAGGAACACCGGGTGCTGGGAGAGAGGGGTTACTGAGTGACAGTGTGAGGGAGCTGGATTAACATCAGTAGAGATACAGTCAGTAACACAGGGTGCTGGGGGGGAGAGGGGTTACTGAGTGACAGTGTGAGGGAGCTGGGTTAACATCAGTAGAGATACAGTCAGTAACACAGGGCGCTGGGGAAGAGGGGTTACTGAGTGACAGTGTGAGGGAGCTGGATTAACATCAGTAGAGATACAGTCAGTAACACAGGGCGCTGGGAGAGAGGGGTTACTGAGTGACAGTGTGAGGGAGCTGGATTTCCATCAGTAGAGATACAGTCACTAACACAGGGCGCTGGGGAAGAGGGGTTACTGTGTGACAGTGTGAGGGAGCTGGATTAACATCAGTAGAGATACAGTCAGTAACACAGGGTGCTGGGGGGGAGAGGGGTTACTGAGTGACAGTGTGAGGGAGCTGGGTTAACATCAGTAGAGATACAGTCAGTAACATAGGGCGCTGGGGAAGAGGGGTTACTGAGTGACAGTGTGAGGGAGCTGGATTAACATCAGTAGAGATACAGTCAGTAACACAGGGTGCTGGGGGAGAGGGGTTACTGAGTGACAGTGTGAGAGAGCTGGATTAACATCAGTAGAGATACAGTCAGTAATACAGGGTGCTGGGGGAGAGGGGTTACTGAGTGACAGAGTGAGGGAGCTGGATTAACATCAGTAGAGATACAGTCAGTAACACAGGGTGCTGGGAGAGAGTGGTTACTGAGTGACTGTGAGGGAGCTGGATTAAGATCAGTAGAGATTCAGTCAGTAACATAGGGTGCTGGGAGAGAGGGGTTACTGAGTGACAGTGTGAGGGAGCTGGATTAACATCAGTAGAGATACAGTCAGTAACACAGGGTGCTGGGGGAGAGTTACTGAGTGACAGTGTGAGGGAGCTGGATTAACATCATTAGAGATACAGTCAGTAACACAGTGTGCTGGGTGAGAGGGGTTACTGAGTGACAGTGTGAGGGAGCTGGATTAACATCAGTAGAGATACAGTCAGTAACACAGGGTGCTGGGGGGCGAGGGGTTACTGAGTGACAGTGTGAGGGAGCTGGATTAACATCAGTAGAGATACAGTCAGTAACGCAGGGAGCTGGGGGAGAGGGGTTACTGAGTGACAGAGTGAGGGAGCTGGGTTAACATCAGTAGAGATACAGTCAGTAACATAGGGTGCTGGGGGGGAGAGGGGTTACTGAGTGACAGTGTGAGGGAGCTGGGTTAACATCAGTAGAGATACAGTCAGTAACACAGGGCGCTGGGGAAGAGGGGTTACTGAGTGACAGTGTGAGGGAGCTGGATTAACATCAAGAGAGATACAGTCAGGAACACAGGGTGCTGGGAGAGAATGGTTACTGAGTGACAGTGTGAGGGAGCTGGATTAACATCAGTAGAGATACAGTCAGTAACACAGGGTGCTGGGGGGGAGAGGGGTTACTGAGTGACAGTGTGAGGGAGCTGGGTTAACATCAGTAGAGATACAGTCAGTAACACAGGGCGCTGGGGAAGAGGGGTTACTGAGTGACAGTGTGAGGGAGCTGGATTAACATCAGTAGAGATACAGTCAGTAACACAGGGCGCTGGGAGAGAGGGGTTACTGAGTGACAGTGTGAGGGAGCTGGATTTCCATCAGTAGAGATACAGTCACTAACACAGGGCGCTGGGGAAGAGGGGTTACTGTGTGACAGTGTGAGGGAGCTGGATTAACATCAGTAGAGATACAGTCAGTAACACAGGGTGCTGAGGGGGAGAGGGGTTACTGAGTGACAGTGTGAGGGAGCTGGGTTAACATCAGTAGAGATACAGTCAGTAACACAGGGCGCTGGGGAAGAGGGGTTACTGAGTGACAGTGTGAGGGAGCTGGATTAACATCAGTAGAGATACAGTCAGTAACACAGGGTGCTGGGGGAGAGGGGTTACTGAGTGACAGTGTGAGAGAGCTGGATTAACATCAGTAGAGATACAGTCAGTAATACAGGGTGCTGGGGGAGAGGGGTTACTGAGTGACAGAGTGAGGGAGCTGGATTAACATCAGTAGAGATACAGTCAGTAACACAGGGTGCTGGGAGAGAGTGGTTACTGAGTGACTGTGAGGGAGCTGGATTAAGATCAGTAGAGATTCAGTCAGTAACATAGGGTGCTGGGAGAGAGGGGTTACTGAGTGACAGTGTGAGGGAGCTGGATTAACATCAGTAGAGATACAGTCAGTAACACAGGGCGCTGGGGGAGAGGGGTTACTGAGTGACAGTGTGAGAGAGCTGGATTAACATCAGTAGAGATACAGTCAGTAACACAGTGTACTGGGGGTGAGGGGTTACTGAGTGACAGTGTGAGGGAGCTGGATTAACATCAGTAGAGATACAGTCAGTAACACAGGGTGCTGGGGGAGAGGGGTTACTGAGTGACAGTGTGAGGGAGCTGGATTAACATCAGTAGAGACACAGTCAGTAACACAGGGCGCTGGGGGGCGAGGGGTTACTGAGTGACAGTGTGAGGGAGCTGGATTAACATCAGTAGAGACACGGTCAGTAACACAGGGCGCTGGGGGGCGAGGGGTTACTGAGTGACAGTGTGAGGGAGCTGGATTAACATCAGTAGAGACACAGTCAGTAACACAGGGTGCTGGGGGAGAGGGGTTACTGAGTGACAGTGTGAGGGAGCTGGGGGGAGCGGGGTTACTGAGTGACAGTGTGACGGAGCTAGATTAACATCAGTAGAGATACAGTCAGTAACACAGGGTGCTGGGGAGAGGGGTTACAGAGTGACAGTGTGAGGGAGCTGGATTTACATCAGTAGAGATATAGTCAGTAACGCAGGGAACTGGGGGAGAGGGGTTACTGAGTGACAGTGTGAGGGAGCTGGATTAACATCAGTAGAGATACAGTCAGTAACACAGGGTGCTGGGGGAGAGTTACTGAGTGACAGTGTGAGGGAGCTGGATTAACATCAGTAGAGATACAGTCAGTAACACAGGGTGCTGGGGGAGAGTTACTGAGTGACAGTGTGAGGGAGCTGGATTAACATCAGTAGAGATATAGTCAGTAACGCAGGGTGCTGGGGGAGAGGGGTTACTGAGTGACAGTGTGAGGGAGCTGGATTAACATCAGTAGAGATACAGTCAGTAACACAGGGTGCTGGGGGGCGAGGGGTTACTGAGTGACAGTGTGAGGGAGCTGGATTAACATCAGTAGAGATACAGTCATGAACACAGGGTGCTGGGAGAGAGGGGTTACTGAGTGACAGTGTGAGGGAGCTGGATTTACATCAGTAGAGATACAGTCAGTAACACAGGGTGCTGGGGGAGAGGGGTTACTGAGTGACAGTGTGAGGGAGCTGGATTAACATCAGTAGAGATACAGTCAGTAACACAGGGTGCTGGGGGGGAGAGGGGTTACTGAGTGACAGTGTGAGGGAGCTGGGTTAACATCAGTACAGATACAGTCAGTAACACAGGGCGCTGGGGAAGAGGGGTTACTGAGTGACAGTGTGAGGGAGCTGGATTAACATCAGTAGAGATACAGTCAGTAACACAGGGTGCTGGGGGAGAGGAGTTACTGAGTGACAGTGTGAGAGAGCTGGATTAACATCAGTAGAGATACAGTCAGTAATACAGGGTGCTGGGGGAGAGGGGTTACTGAGTGACAGAGTGAGGGAGCTGGATTAACATCAGTAGAGATACAGTCAGTAACACAGGGTGCTGGGAGAGAGTGGTTACTGAGTGACTGTGAGGGAGCTGGATTAAGATCAGTAGAGATTCAGTCAGTAACATAGGGTGCTGGGAGAGAGGGGTTACTGAGTGACAGTGTGAGGGAGCTGGATTAACATCAGTAGAGATACAGTCAGTAACACAGGGTGCTGGGGTAGAGTTACTGAGTGACAGTGTGAGGGAGCTGGATTAACATCATTAGAGATACAGTCAGTAACACAGTGTGCTGGGTGAGAGGGGTTACTGAGTGACAGTGTGAGGGAGCTGGATTAACATCAGTAGAGATACAGTCAGTAACACAGGGTGCTGGGGGGCGAGGGGTTACTGAGTGACAGTGTGAGGGAGCTGGATTAACATCAGTAGAGATACAGTCAGTAACGCAGGGAGCTGGGGGAGAGGGGTTACTGAGTGACAGAGTGAGGGAGCTGGGTTAACATCAGTAGAGATACAGTCAGTAACATAGGGTGCTGGGGGGGAGAGGGGTTACTGAGTGACAGTGTGAGGGAGCTGGGTTAACATCAGTAGAGATACAGTCAGTAACACAGGGCGCTGGGGAAGAGGGGTTACTGAGTGACAGTGTGAGGGAGCTGGATTAACATCAAGAGAGATACAGTCAGGAACACAGGGTGCTGGGAGAGAGGGGTTACTGAGTGACAGTGTGAGGGAGCTGGATTAACATCAGTAGAGATACAGTCAGTAACACAGGGTGCTGGGGGGGAGAGGGGTTACTGAGTGACAGTGTGAGGGAGCTGGGTTAACATCAGTAGAGATACAGTCAGTAACACAGGGCGCTGGGGAAGAGGGGTTACTGAGTGACAGTGTGAGGGAGCTGGATTAACATCAGTAGAGATACAGTCAGTAACACAGGGCGCTGGGAGAGAGGGGTTACTGAGTGACAGTGTGAGGGAGCTGGATTTCCATCAGTAGAGATACAGTCACTAACACAGGGCGCTGGGGAAGAGGGGTTACTGTGTGACAGTGTGAGGGAGCTGGATTAACATCAGTAGAGATACAGTCAGTAACACAGGGTGCTGTGGGTGAGAGGGGTTACTGAGTGACAGTGTGAGGGAGCTGGGTTAACATCAGTAGAGATACAGTCAGTAACACAGGGCGCTGGGGAAGAGGGGTTACTGAGTGACAGTGTGAGGGAGCTGGATTAACATCAGTAGAGATACAGTCAGTAACACAGGGTGCTGGGGGAGAGGGGTTACTGAGTGACAGTGTGAGAGAGCTGGATTAACATCAGTAGAGATACAGTCAGTAATACAGGGTGCTGGGGGAGAGGGGTTACTGAGTGACAGAGTGAGGGAGCTGGATTAACATCAGTAGAGATACAGTCAGTAACACAGGGTGCTGGGAGAGAGTGGTTACTGAGTGACTGTGAGGGAGCTGGATTAAGATCAGTAGAGATTCAGTCAGTAACATAGGGTGCTGGGAGAGAGGGGTTACTGAGTGACAGTGTGAGGGAGCTGGATTAACATCAGTAGAGATACAGTCAGTAACACAGGGCGCTGGGGGAGAGGGGTTACCGAGTGACAGTGTGAGAGAGCTGGATTAACATCAGTAGAGATACAGTCAGTAACACAGTGTACTGGGGGTGAGGGGTTACTGAGTGACAGTGTGAGGGAGCTGGATTAACATCAGTAGAGATACAGTCAGTAACACAGGGTGCTGGGGGAGAGGGGTTACTGAGTGACAGTGTGAGGGAGCTGGATTAACATCAGTAGAGACACAGTCAGTAACACAGGGCGCTGGGGGGCGAGGGGTTACTGAGTGACAGTGTGAGGGAGCTGGATTAACATCAGTAGAGACACGGTCAGTAACACAGGGCGCTGGGGGGCGAGGGGTTACTGAGTGACAGTGTGAGGGAGCTGGATTAACATCAGTAGAGACACAGTCAGTAACACAGGGTGCTGGGGGAGAGGGGTTACTGAGTGACAGTGTGAGGGAGCTGGATTAACATCAGTAGAGATACAGTCAGTAACACAGGGTGCTGGGGGAGAGGGGTTACTGAGTGACAGTGTGAGGGAGCTGGATTAACATCAGTAGAGATACAGTCAGTAACACAGGGCGCTGGGGGAGAGGGGTTACCGAGTGACAGTGTGAGGGAGCAGGATTAACATCAGTAGAGATACAGTCAGTAACGCAGTGTGCTGGGGGAGAGGGGTTACTGAGTGACAGTCTGACGGAGCTAGATTAACATCAGTAGAGATACAGTCAGTAACACAGGGTGCTGGGGAGAGGGGTTACAGAGTGACAGTGTGAGGGAGCTGGATTTACATCAGTAGAGATATAGTCAGTAACGCAGGGAACTGGGGGAGAGGGGTTACTGAGTGACAGTGTGAGGGAGCTGGATTAACATCAGTAGAGATACAGTCAGTAACACAGGGTGCTGGGGGAGAGTTACTGAGTGACAGTGTGAGGGAGCTGGATTAACATCAGTAGAGATACAGTCAGTAACACAGGGTGCTGGGGGAGAGTTACTGAGTGACAGTGTGAGGGAGCTGGATTAACATCAGTAGAGATATAGTCAGTAACGCAGGGTGCTGGGGGAGAGGGGTTACTGAGTGACAGTGTGAGGGAGCTGGATTAACATCAGTAGAGATACAGTCAGTAACACAGGGTGCTGGGGGAGAGGGGTTACTGAGTGACAGTGTGAGAGAGCTGGATTAACATCAGTAGAGATACAGTCAGTAATACAGGGTGCTGGGGGAGAGGGGTTACTGAGTGACTGTGAGGGAGCTGGATTAAGATCAGTAGAGATTCAGTCAGTAACATAGGGTGCTGGGAGAGAGGGGTTACTGAGTGACAGTGTGAGGGAGCTGGATTAACATCAGTAGAGATACAGTCAGTAACACAGGGTGCTGGGGGAGAGTTACTGAGTGACAGTGTGAGGGAGCTGGATTAACATCATTAGAGATACAGTCAGTAACACAGTGTGCTGGGTGAGAGGGGTTACTGAGTGACAGTGTGAGGGAGCTGGATTAACATCAGTAGAGATACAGTCAGTAACACAGGGTGCTGGGGGGCGAGGGGTTACTGAGTGACAGTGTGAGGGAGCTGGATTAACATCAGTAGAGATACAGTCAGTAACGCAGGGAGCTGGGGGAGAGGGGTTACTGAGTGACAGAGTGAGGGAGCTGGGTTAACATCAGTAGAGATACAGTCAGTAACATAGGGTGCTGGGGGGGAGAGGGGTTACTGAGTGACAGTGTGAGGGAGCTGGGTTAACATCAGTAGAGATACAGTCAGTAACACAGGGCGCTGGGGAAGAGGGGTTACTGAGTGACAGTGTGAGGGAGCTGGATTAACATCAAGAGAGATACAGTCAGGAACACAGGGTGCTGGGAGAGAGGGGTTACTGAGTGACAGTGTGAGGGAGCTGGATTAACATCAGTAGAGATACAGTCAGTAACACAGGGTGCTGGGGGGGAGAGGGGTTACTGAGTGACAGTGTGAGGGAGCTGGGTTAACATCAGTAGAGATACAGTCAGTAACACAGGGCGCTGGGGAAGAGGGGTTACTGAGTGACAGTGTGAGGGAGCTGGATTAACATCAGTAGAGATACAGTCAGTAACACAGGGCGCTGGGAGAGAGGGGTTACTGAGTGACAGTGTGAGGGAGCTGGATTTCCATCAGTAGAGATACAGTCACTAACACAGGGCGCTGGGGAAGAGGGGTTACTGTGTGACAGTGTGAGGGAGCTGGATTAACATCAGTAGAGATACAGTCAGTAACACAGGGTGCTGGGGGGGAGAGGGGTTACTGAGTGACAGTGTGAGGGAGCTGGGTTAACATCAGTAGAGATACAGTCAGTAACACAGGGCGCTGGGGAAGAGGGGTTACTGAGTGACAGTGTGAGGGAGCTGGATTAACATCAGTAGAGATACAGTCAGTAACACAGGGTGCTGGGGGAGAGGGGTTACTGAGTGACAGTGTGAGAGAGCTGGATTAACATCAGTAGAGATACAGTCAGTAATACAGGGTGCTGGGGGAGAGGGGTTACTGAGTGACAGAGTGAGGGAGCTGGATTAACATCAGTAGAGATACAGTCAGTAACACAGGGTGCTGGGAGAGAGTGGTTACTGAGTGACTGTGAGGGAGCTGGATTAAGATCAGTAGAGATTCAGTCAGTAACATAGGGTGCTGGGAGAGAGGGGTTACTGAGTGACAGTGTGAGGGAGCTGGATTAACATCAGTAGAGATACAGTCAGTAACACAGGGCGCTGGGGGAGAGGGGTTACCGAGTGACAGTGTGAGAGAGCTGGATTAACATCAGTAGAGATACAGTCAGTAACACAGTGTACTGGGGGTGAGGGGTTACTGAGTGACAGTGTGAGGGAGCTGGATTAACATCAGTAGAGATACAGTCAGTAACACAGGGTGCTGGGGGAGAGGGGTTACTGAGTGACAGTGTGAGGGAGCTGGATTAACATCAGTAGAGACACAGTCAGTAACACAGGGCGCTGGGGGGCGAGGGGTTACTGAGTGACAGTGTGAGGGAGCTGGATTAACATCAGTAGAGACACGGTCAGTAACACAGGGCGCTGGGGGGCGAGGGGTTACTGAGTGACAGTGTGAGGGAGCTGGATTAACATCAGTAGAGACACAGTCAGTAACACAGGGTGCTGGGGGAGAGGGGTTACTGAGTGACAGTGTGAGGGAGCTGGATTAACATCAGTAGAGATACAGTCAGTAACACAGGGTGCTGGGGGAGAGGGGTTACTGAGTGACAGTGTGAGGGAGCTGGATTAACATCAGTAGAGATACAGTCAGTAACACAGGGCGCTGGGGGAGAGGGGTTACCGAGTGACAGTGTGAGGGAGCAGGATTAACATCAGTAGAGATACAGTCAGTAACGCAGTGTGCTGGGGGAGAGGGGTTACTGAGTGACAGTGTGACGGAGCTAGATTAACATCAGTAGAGATACAGTCAGTAACACAGGGTGCTGGGGAGAGGGGTTACAGAGTGACAGTGTGAGGGAGCTGGATTTACATCAGTAGAGATATAGTCAGTAACGCAGGGAACTGGGGGAGAGGGGTTACTGAGTGACAGTGTGAGGGAGCTGGATTAACATCAGTAGAGATACAGTCAGTAACACAGTGTGCTGGGGGAGAGTTACTGAGTGACAGTGTGAGGGAGCTGGATTAACATCAGTAGAGATACAGTCAGTAACACAGGGTGCTGGGGGAGAGTTACTGAGTGACAGTGTGAGGGAGCTGGATTAACATCAGTAGAGATATAGTCAGTAACGCAGGGTGCTGGGGGAGAGGGGTTACTGAGTGACAGTGTGAGGGAGCTGGATTAACATCAGTAGAGATACAGTCAGTAACACAGGGTGCTGGGGGGCGAGGGGTTACTGAGTGACAGTGTGAGGGAGCTGGGTTAACATCAGTAGAGATACAGTCATGAACACTGGGTGCTGGGAGAGAGGGGTTACTGAGTGACAGTGTGAGGGAGCTGGATTTACATCAGTAGAGATACAGTCAGTAACACAGGGTGCTGGGGGAGAGGGGTTACTGAGTGACAGTGTGAGGGAGCTGGATTAACATCAGTAGAGATACAGTCAGTAACACAGGGTGCTGGGGGGGAGAGGGGTTACTGAGTGACAGTGTGAGGGAGCTGGGTTAACATCAGTAGAGATACAGTCAGTAACACAGGGCGCTGTGGAAGAGGGGTTACTGAGTGACAGTGTGAGGGAGCTGGATTAACATCAGTAAAGATACAGTCAGGAACACAGGGTGCTGGGAGAGAGGGGTTACTGAGTGACAGTGTGAGGGAGCTGGATTAACATCAGTAGAGATACAGTCAGTAACACAGGGTGCTGGGGGAGAGGGGTTACTGAGTGACAGTGTGAGGGAGCTGGATTAACATCATAGAGATACAGTCAGTAACACAGGGTGCTGGGGTTGAGGGGTTACTGAGTGACAGAGTGAGGGAGCTGGATTAACATCAGTAGAGATACAGTCAGTAACACAGGGTGCTGGGAGAGAGTGGTTACTGAGTGACTGTGAGGGAGCTGGATTAAGATCAGTAGAGATTCAGTCAGTAACATAGGGTGCTGGGAGAGAGGGGTTACTGAGTGACAGTGTGAGGGAGCTGGATTAACATCAGTAGAGATACAGTCAGTAACACGGCGCTGGGGGAGAGGGGTTACTGAGTGACAGTGTGAGAGAGCTAGATTAACATCAGTAGAGATACAGTCAGTAACACAGTGTACTGGGTGAGAGGGGTTACTGAGTGACAGTGTGAGGGAGCTGGATTAACATCAGTAGAGATACAGTCAGTAACACAGGGTGCTGGGGGAGAGGGGTTACTGAGTGACAGTGTGAGGGAGCTGGATTAACATCAGTAGAGACACAGTCAGTAACACAGCGCGCTGGGGGGCGAGGGGTTACTGAGTGACAGTGTGAGGGACCTGGATTAACATCAGTAGAGACACGGTCAGTAACACAGGGCGCTGGGGGGCGAGGGGTTACTGAGTGACAGTGTGAGGGAGCTGGATTAACATCAGTAGAGACACAGTCAGTAACACAGGGTGCTGGGGGAGAGGGGTTACTGAGTGACAGTGTGAGGGAGCTGGATTAACGTCAGTAGAGATACAGTCGGTAACTCAGGGTGCTGGGGGAGAGGGGTTACTGAGTGACAGTGTGAGGGAGCTGGATTTACATCAGTAGAGATACAGTCAGTAACACAGGGTGCTGGGGGAGAAGGGTTACTGAGTGACAGTGTGAGGGAGCTGGATTAACATCAGTCGAGATACAGTCAGTAACTCAGGGTGCTGGGGGAGAGGGGTTACTGAGTGACTGTGAGGGAGCTGGATTAACATCAGTAGAGACACAGTCAGTAACACAGGGTGCTGGGGGAGAGGGGTTACTGAGTGACTGTGTGAGGGAGCTGGATTTACATCAGTAGAGACACAGTCAGTAACACAGGGTGCTGGGGGAGAGGGGTTACTGAGTGACAGTGTGAGGGAGCTGGATTAACATCAGTAGAGACACAGTCAGTAACACAGGGTGCTGGGGGAGAGTGGTTATTGAGTGACAGTGTGAGGGAGCTGGATTTACATCAGTAGAGATACAGTCAGTAACACAGGGCGCTGGGGCGGATTATTAGTAGTGTTAAAGGAGATATTACAAAGGGCTTACTGTCTGTAAGTGGTTTGCGAAGTTATAAAAGATGTTTCTATGTGTGAGGCTATCTTATATTATTGCTTAAAAGGGCCTTCATGGTGGGGCCCATTCGCAGGCCCCCTACCGTAATGCATGAGTTTGTTTCTGGAGCAGAGTTTCGAGATTCTGATGATAATGTGATGGTCCGCCCTAAACGAGGAGTTCACCTCCTATTTGTGTCTCCGCCCTTGATCCGCCGCTCACCCTACCGTGCCCCCTGACCCCCTCCTTACCCCCTCCTTCCTGCCACCCCAGGGGCAGTTTGCCATCTCAGCCGTGCCGCACGCCATCCTGCAGAAGATTCATTTCCACCCACCGCTGCCTGCCTTGAAGAGCCAGCTCATCCAACGGATGCCCATGGGTTCCGTCATCAAGACTGTCACCTTTTACCAGAGCGCTTTCTGGAAAGAGAGAGGTAAACCCATTGGCGGAGGAGGGTGGCGGGGCGGGGTGGGGGGGGGGGGGGTGGTTGGGGGGGGGGGGGGTAGCGTTGGCGTTGTACGCAGGGTTCGGCCTCCTCACAAATCTTGCCTCAGAGTGGGTCGTATGAAAGGTCACGCTCAACCGAATCCTGCAATGCGGGGAGATTGAGTCGAACCAGCCCATCATCCCTGGAGTTTCAATGAATGGGAGGTGGGTTCGTTGAAACGGGTCAAACTGTCGGGGGCGTCATAATATCCACCAGTATATCATGGTGCAGACACACACACTGATGGACACACAGCGGGACCAATCAACACACACAACACCGCAGCCAATCACCAGTTAGAGCACACGCACTATAAAGACAGAGGGCATCAGAGTTCCCGCTCATTCGAGCTGCAGCTTCCTAGTAGGACAGAGCTCACAGCCTGCAGCACAGACAGTCACCATGTGCTGAGTGCACCGACTGGTTCGGACAAGGCAAAGGTCTTTAGTTAAAGCTAATATCGTGTTAACCCACAGTGAGAGTATGTTAAACAGTTAATGACTCAATAAAATAGTGTTGCACTATTTCACGTGTTGGTGGCCTGTCTGTGTTCCACAGATCCAGAACACCCAAGACAACAGGGGGGGTTAGCAGTCTGAGAGCGTTAAGTTCACTAAGCCAATCCAATACATAGACTTTTATCCCCTTCGAGCCCCCAATTTGTTGTGGGCCAGGGTTTAGAGAACCCCAAAGTGTACCATGGAGTTCACCTGACCCACAACTTTGAATGGATTGTGATATGGGGAGCACACGGCCCACTCTACAGGTGTGGGACAGCAGAAATGGAAAAGTATTTTTTAAAGCAAAACAATGTTTATTCTATGAACTCAAGTTAACCTTTTTAAAACATACAGTGAACATCTTAGCAACCATTAATTCAAATACAACCCCCAAAGAATACAACAAGTCATCCTTAAGACTTGAAACACCTTTTACCAGAAGCACATCAGGTTAAAGTCACTACTGAGAGCAGTTATTAGTTTTAAATTAACAACGGATCGATTTACAGTCTTTCGATTCCAGAGGGAGACTCTAATACACCTTCTGGCTGTGACTGCAGCGATCCAGCTCTGAAAACGAAACTAAAACACACCCTGCAGCAAACAGCCTAAAACAAAAGTAAAAAGCTGACAGACAGCCCAGCTCCACCCACTCTCTGACATCACTGATACATACCCATTTCTTAAAGGTACCCTCACATGACACTACCACAGTGAATTGAGGCTCCCCCATCATTGGGTATCTTAAAGACTGATAGATTGTTTTGGACTGAGGAAGGTAGTAGGCCTCGTGGCGCAGTGGGTTAGTGCCCCCTTCCTCTGACCCAGAAGCTCCAGGTTCGAGTCCCACCCCGGGACTTGGTGGCCAAGGAAGGTTCGTCCATACCGCAGCCAAACCAGATTGGGCGTCAACCTGCAAAATCCTTCCAAACGCGCCAATGGCTGAAGGTAAGAGCGGGAAAGGCTGCTGGTCAGCTGTGCGACGTGAAGAACGTTCGAGCCTCCCATCGTAACTCCAGGCCACAAAATGCGTCGAACGGTTTATGTTGCCACGGCAACTCTGACTCCTGAGTGAACTGTAACCCCCCACCCCCCCAACACCAGGGGGGATCAAGAGAGGAAAGCAGAACCGAGGTGGAACACCTGTGTGTTGAATGATGAATGATGACAGGGCAGACCCGAAGGGCTGAATGACCTACTTCCGTCGCCATGAGCGACCCCACGAATGAATTTCCAATTCTAGCACAGGGCAAGAGGATGTTAAAGTTGTGTTGACCTTCCCTTGTTCACCCCCCCCCCCACTCAGGGTTCAGTGGCTGTTCCATGTCGGATACCGGAACCGTTGACTACAGCATCGACGACACAAAGCCCGATGGGAGTCACCCGGCCATCATGGGATTCATCCAGGCGGACAAGGCACGGACAATGTGTCTGGACACCCCCGAGCAGAGGTCAGATCGACCGGGAGCAACGAAGGGTCATTGGCAGGAACGGGCAGATGTTGGGGTCCTCCACTTTCTGGTTCGGGGGGGGGGGGGGGGGGGGGAACGGGGGACTCCAGACCAATATGGTCGATAGGAGGGGACACGGGTGCGGGATTATTTCCCAATCGGAAGAGGTAATTGGTTGCACTTGTCAGAACGTTGGTCATTGTAGAGGTGAGGGGTCACAGGCCACACAAGGGGACTTGGGGTTACTGAGGGATCTGGGAGATTTGGGGATGGTGCAGGCTCTGTGATTGGGTTAGAAGGCCTAAAGGGGCTTTGGCTCCTGTTTCTTAGGAAGTGGTGAGTTCAGGGTGGACATAGAATCATAGAATTCCTACAGTGGAGAAGGAGGCTATTCGGCCCATCGGGCCCGCACTAACCCTGTGACCCAGGCCCCCGCCCTATCCCCATAACCCCATAACCCCACCTAACCTGCACATCTTTGGACTGTGGCAGGAAACCGGAGCACCCGGAGGAAACCCATGCACACACGGGGAGGATGTGCAGACTCCGCAAAGACAGTGACCCAAGCCGGAATCGAACCTGGGTCCCTGGAGCTGTGAGACAGCAGTGCCAACCACTATGCCGCCTATGGTGCGAGGAATCTGGATTTCAACACAGGGACAGGGACGCAAGGGGTTGGTTGGAGCTCAGGAGGAACCCCAGAGAAAACGGCAATAAAAAAAGAGATGACGGAGGGAGAGATGGAGAGATGAGCTGGTGATAGGAATATCTCCCCAATGACGAGGGAGAGATGGAGAGATGAGCTGGTGATAGGAATATCTCCCAGATGACTAAGGAGAGACGGAGAGATGAGCTGGTGATAGGAATATCTCCCCGATGACGAGGGAGAGTCGGAGAGATGAGCTGGTGATAGGAATATCTCCCCGATGACGAGGGAGAGTCGGAGAGATGAGCTGGTGATAGGAATATCTCCCAGATGACTAAGGAGAGACGGAGAGATGAGCTGGTGATAGGAATATCTCCCCGATGACGAGGGAGAGATGGAGAGATGAGCTGGTGATAGGAATATCTCCCTGATGACTAAGGAGAGACGGAGAGATGAGCTGGTGATAGGAATATCTCCCCGATGACGAGGGAGAGTCGGAGAGATGAGCTGGTGATAGGAATATCTCCCAGATGACTAAGGAGAGATGGAGAGATGAGCTGGTGATAGGAATATCTCCCCGATGACGAGGGAGAGTCGGAGAGATGAGCTGGTGATAGGAATATCTCCCAGATTACAAGGAGCTAGCCAGGAAGTGAGGAAGCTGTTATCATTTGAGTGGAAAGGTCTGAGCGGTATTATTGTCAATGTTTCCTTCT